>NC_133334.1:260266621-260379110 GCF_042186555.1 Aquarana catesbeiana
CCTCTGTCCCTCATTCCCCCTCATTTGTCCCTCATGTTGGTCTGATCTATATAGTTGTATATAAAATGCACTTTTTATCTTTCAAAAAGTGTTTCCCAGTGCTAAACATTTCATCCAAATTCTAAATTGCTGCATTTGTACATTTTAAAAGCCAATATAAAGGAATAGTGGTGGTTATAAAAAGCACTTGTGGATTTAATTAACCTTTTTTTGGGGGTTAATTCTCCTTTAAGGGGGTGTGGTAGGGTGCGTGTCCCATGCCTACATACATTTGCTAGTAGGTGTCCCTCATTCCCATCTCAAAATGTTGGGAGGTATGCCACATGTAGGGGTTACCTATGCAAATGTAGCCTGTTTAGGAACACCCACTCCTCCAGACTGACACCCACCCATCAAGGCATTTTGATATTTGCATAACTCCTCCCACTGCTTGCAACAAGACTGAGGGCCCTGCAGAGGAGTACCAAGGCAGGGGGCCGTGATATATTCAGAAAGCCATGTACAGCCCCCTGCCAGCCCCTCCCACCAGCCACGATCTTCCCGTGTTTCGTCAGATTAGGCGACCCATCAGAATTTGTAACGGAAGCGACGTTACATTAAGGCCATCTTGGTACACCCCTCACTCGGCCGCAGTAAGGATATGGTAAGAAGGCGGAAAGCGGACATATTTGTACACCCACCGAAGTCTTGCATATTACAGTTATTTTTACCAGTAAGCTGAGCTTATATAGAGAAATACAATATTTAGAAATCCGTCTGACTGTTTTGATGTTGAATTGTAAAAAGCAGCGGCAAGCCTACTGATCTCACAGGTTTGCTAATCTGACAGAACACCGCTGCTTTTACAGAGGATAAAGAATGATTGTATGTGTGGATGGATATTCTCATCTTTGTACATGGGATTGGCAAATGAACCTAGTCAGTGCTGGGACAAGGTCCTCTAGAGCCCAGGCCGAACATGCATAACTGCGCCCCCCCCCCCCCATGTATGAGCATTATGTGTCAGCAAAACCCCCATCTTTGCCCCCCATCCCCCAAATGTTTCCAGCACAAATGCCACCCCATCCAAAAAAAAATATTCACTCCTAGCACAAATCTTCTGCCCCCTAGTACACATCTTCTCTCCCCCCCACACTTCAAATGTCCCATTCACAGCACAAATTCCCTTCAAATCCCCCCCATCTAGCACAAATCTTCTCCCCCATCCCCCTTTCCCAACTCAAATCCCCCTAAATCACCACTCTTAGCACCTCCCCCAATTACCCCTCCTATAACAATACTTACCCCCTGCAGCCCCCCAAATTCCCCCTTCGAACACAAATCCCCTCTCCCCCCACCTCACAGTGCCAAGGGCAGCCACCCCCATAGCTCCCAACTGTCCCTGATTTGGGATAATGTCCCTCTGTCCCTCTTTCCCGTCATTTGTCCCTCATTTTGCTATGATCTATATAGTTGTATATAAAATGCACTTTTTATCTTTTAAAAAGTGTTTCCCAGTGCTAAACCTTTCATCTAAATTCTAATATACAGGCTTTTGAAAGCCAGTAGAAAGGAATAGTAGTGGTAAAAAAAAGCACTTGTTGAATTAATTAACCTTTTTTTTAGTTAATTCTCCTTTAAGGGGGTGTGGCAGGGGGCGTGTCCTATGCCTACATACATTTGCTAGTAGGTGTCCCTCTTTCCCATCTCAAAATGTTGGGAGGTATGGCCACCCCTCCTGCCCACCCCTTGTCCCGACTCTGAACCTAGCAAATCATTCACTGATATTTAATACATGCAGTTCACTTAGTCTGTAATTTATGCTAAAGTGTCAGTAAATTTACAACTCCCGAATAAACATTTACATGTCACAGTACACGGCAACAGTATCATTAATTAAAACGTCTCCACTTTTTATCATTAAAAAGCCGTCCTAGAGCTCCAGTCCAGTGACTTTGCTGAGGCTGAGATGATGTCATCTGTCTGCTGCAGGCAGGAGGAAGCATTTTCTCAGTCTCCCCTCCCCCAGTGATCAGATTGGACATTGTAACTTTGTAGCAAGTCTCTGCAGGCTGCAGCTAAATGACAGGTTTGAATTATAGTTCATACTGTTGCTGTATAATATGGAATGTCTGGAATTTATTCATGCAGACTTTTAAATGTACTAGTAGGACCTCTTTACATGAAGATGGGAGAATATTCCCTTGCCTGCAGCCTGTGTGGTGCCTCCATCATCAGCAAATATGAAATGTAACATGGGGGGCAAGCGGGTAGGCTGGGGTTGTAAGCAGGAAATCCTTCAATGTGCTGGAATGTATTCTTGCAGACTTTCCAGCTCTCACTGTGACATCACCAGCACCACCTCGAAGTGTTAACAGTCTTTTTAAAACGTATAAAGCTTTATTTTTGGCAGCTTGTTTAAAGCTGAACCCCAGGCAGAAAAGAGAACAAAAAAAAAAAAAGAAAAAAAGACACAACGGAATGCAGCTCTGTAATCATTATTAGGTGATTAAATGTATTTATTAAATACAAGCAGTGTAAGGAGCTTAATGTGACCTGGTATCAGCCTCCTGCTGTCCCTGTACAGTAGGGAAGAAGCAGCACAAGACGTCAATCAGTTCATGTACTGACTAGAAGCAAGCGGAGGAGAGAGCAGAGTGACAGAGAGATGAGCTCATCACTGTGCTGCTTCTCCTTTCACTGTCCAGTCACAGGCTGGGGGGCGGGTCCGGGATGACTGATATAATAATGCTGACCAATCAGACTGAGGACATCTAGAGAGAGAAAAGGGTATTGCAGAGGAAATCCTGTCCTGTCACAGGCTGGGGGCACGCAGGGTCGGATCAAGAGCAACACGGGCCTGGTGATGAGGATTTTGGTGGACCTTTTTATGGAAAAAAAAAAATAGAAAACGCAAACAATTTTTTGTCAAAACAAATTTAATATTTTAATTAGAAGCCGGTAGATATGGAAAAGGGGGTTACATGTCTTGTAATGAGTCGGCAGGATGCATGGTATTTAACCACTTCCCGACCAGCCGGCGGCACGGTGGCTCGTTCCCGCAAAAAAAAAAAAAAAAACGCAGAGGTGATCAAATACCACCAAAATAGAGCTCTATTTGTGGGTTAAAAAAGGACATCCATTTTGATTGGGTACAGTGTCCCACAACCGCGCAATTGTCAGTTAAAACGACGCAGTGCCACAATGCAAAAAAACGCTCTGGTCAGGAAGTGGGTAAATCCTTCTGGGGCTGAAGTGGTTAAAGGGTAGCAGGTAGTGGAGAAGGGAAGGGATGATTCATTGTATTTAAATAATAAGGAGGATGCTCGTCATGTAAAATGTAAAGGTTGAAGGGAAAAAGGATGTATGTCATGTACGGTGTGAATCAGATTTTTGTTTTATGCGGCTAGAGCTGTTAAATATAGTTACATAGTTTGTCTGGTTGGAAAAAGACAAAAGTCCATCTAGTTCAACCAATAAAAGGGGGGAAAAAACTATGCAATCCTATGTACACAATCCTATACCCATAGTTGATCGAGTGCAGGCAGCCTATGTTATGCTATTGGAACGCAGCAACTGTATGATCACAGCCGCAAGTCCTAATTTGACAAGCATGTGGATCCACATGTACAGCCCCAGACACACACAATGTGCATTCGGGGTCACTCACCCGCACCTGTACACCTGTCAAATTAGGACCAGTGGCTGTGTTTGTAAAGCTGCTGCATCCCCATAGAGTAACTGGCGGCTCCAGTCAACAAACACCAACTGCTCATTTATACTGTATGGGCAAGAGAACCCGTGTAAATGAGCCCTTCATTTTTCATAATTTTTTAAAAATATTTTTACATTTTGTATTATTTGTTGCCTTTTTTCTTTATCTTTTCCTTTTTTTTCACAATGCTTTTAGGGGTGGGGAGAGAGCAGTGTAATGTGTCATTAGGCAGTGGACTTTGTCAGTAGAGCAATGCACAGTGTCAGTAGTTTTTAATTTTTATTATTTTATTTATTTTTTATTTTTTTTTTACAATTACATTTTTTTAAAATATTTTTTACAATTGTTTTTTTCTTTTTTTTCACTTTTTTGCTTTTGGGAGGGGGGATTGGATGATGTCAGTAGGGCAGTGGACCGTGTCAGTAGTTTTTTATTTTTGTTATTTTATTTATTTTTTTACAATTTAATTTTTTTTATATTTTTTTACAATTGTTTTTCTCTTTTTTAAATTTTTTTTTGCTTTTGGGAGGGGGTTGGATGATGTCAGTAGGGCAGTGGACCGTGTCAGTAGTTTTTTATTTTTGTTATTTTATTTTTTTTTTACAATTTAATTTTTTTAATATTTTTTTACAATTGTTTTTCTCTTTTTTTTTATTTTTTTGCTTTTGGGAGGGGGATTGGATTATGTCAGTAGGGCAGTGGACCATGTCAGTAGTTTTTTATTTTTATTATTTTATTTATTTTTATTTTTTACAATTTATTTTTTTTTTTTGGTATTTTTTACAATTGTTTTTCTCTTTTTTTCACAATGCTTTTGGGAGGGGGGATTGGATGATGTCAGTAGGGCAGCGGACCGTGTCAGTAGTTTTTTTATTTTTATTTTTTTTTACAACTTTATTTTTTATAAGTACTGTATTTATTGGCGTATAACACGCACTTTTTCCCCTGCTAAAAGAGGCTCCTGCCCATTCATAAACTGAAGCATAGTAAACACAGTGTACTATGTTTCAGTTAACAATGAACTGAGTCAGTGATCGGTACAGATTGTTCATTCAGACAAGGAAGGTAAATTACATATTTATCGGTAGCTTCCCTGCTCTCCATCCTTACACATTCTCCGCAGCAGCCAGCGGGAGAGGGGGAAGCCAGCAGCACTGCGGGAGGATGAGGGAGGCGGGAGGAGCGCAAAGGGGGGTGATCGGTGTGGCGGGGAGGCAATTACAAGCACCATTCCCCCTCTATGGCTCTCCATGAAGCAGCTGAAAGCCGCAGGTGGGAAAGGAGATGCGGCTTTCAGAAGCTTTATGGAGAGCCATAGTGGGGGATCTGTACTTGTAACTGCCCCCCCTGCCGCACTGATCACCCCCGACTGTCAGATTCCCCCTGCTGCAGGAGGTACCAGGAGCCTTTCATGGGGCCCCTTATTGGCCTCGGGCCCCCCCGACAGTGCCTGAGTGCCCAAATGGTTAGTCCACCCCCATACCTCTCAACTTTTTAAGATGGGAATGAGGGACACCTATCAGCACAAGTATGCAGGCATAGGACACACCCCTTGCCACACCCCCTTAAAGGAGAATTTTGCAAAAAAACAAGATTGGTTAAACCCACAAGTGCTTTTTTTACCACTACTATTCCTTTATATTGGCTTTTGGAATTTACGAATGCAGCAATTTAGAAATCAGATGAAAGGTTTAGCACTGGGAAACACTTTTTGATAGATAAAAAGTGCATTTTCTATACATCTATATAGATCAGACCAAAATGAGGGACAAATGAGGAGGAATGAGGGACAGAGGGACATTGCTCCAAATCAGGGACAGTCCCTCAAAATCAGGGACAGTTGGGAGCTATGCACCCCTGCTGGGCCTATATTAAAGTAGGGGCCTGGAGCTGCATCTCCAATAGCCCCTATGTCAATCCGGCTCTGGGGGTTATGTCCGGGATGACCTGAGCTCAGAGGAAGTGGGTAGAATGATGTTGGCCATCAGACTAGTGGCAAAAAAAAGTACTGCGGGGGAAATCTTTGGAAATAGTTTATTTTATCTTTTAATAGGCAATTTATTTTTATCTTGTTATTTTTGGCCAGAGTTTTTCTCTATGCTCGCATTTTGGGGTGTAGGGCTTGCGAAGTAACATTTTAAACTGTAGCCCTTTGACTTCTAACTGCACTTCTGAATTTATTTGTTTTTTTAATTTTGGGCAAAAATATAACAGAGAATGGCTATTTATAGGATTACCTGGTCCCCTCCGGTCCGTTGCATGGCTGCTCCTTTTCTTTCTCTTGCTGTGGATGGGAATTGGGAGCTTGCAGTCTAATTAGTACATCAGACAGGAGGAGGAGGAATGCGAGGACTTCATTCTGGGAGATGGCTCCAGTCCAAAGTGCAATTTTAGAGTTTGCTAAGTCTCCTGTAAATGGTAGGGTTCCTGATTTGGAAACTAGTGATTGCAGGCAAAATACAAGATAAGGTTACCGCGTATCCTTAAGTGCCAGCTTGCTCCCATTTTTTTGCATTTTTTTTTTTCAGCCGCCGTTTTTCATTAACCATTTTGCTGTTTTGGCCATCTTGGACAATGCTCATCGGTAAGAAAAAAAAAACGTCTCAAATTCAATTTTAAACCAAACCTAGCCTCTGATATGTTTTGGTAAGTTTCAAATAATGTGTAACCCCTCCATGTATTTTTTTTTTTATCTCTCACAAAAATCATTCACCTGATAATACCTCGGCACCATCTTTGTTCAGGCATCATCCAGGGTCTCCATCTAACTATTTAAGGACCGAGCCTCTTTCTGATATTTAGTGTTTACAAGTTAAAGTGGAGGGCCACCCTGAAAAAAAAAATTGCACCAAAAATCCTAAAAAAAAAAATAATAAAAAAAAAACATTTGAAAAAAAAAATTTTTTTAACTTACCTGAACCCTTGTTGCTAGGCAGTCTTCCTAATCTGCCTCTTCCTATTCCGCGGCGTGTCCTGTTCATCAGTGAGCAGCCCCGCTGCCTTCTGGGAACTCTGTGTGTTCCCAGAAAACCACGAGGCCATTCACAGAGCGCCGCGCCGCTCGCGCGTGCGCAGTAGGAAACTGGCAGTGAAGCCGCAAGGCTCCACTGCCTGTTTCCCTTAGTTAGGATGGCGGTGCCGAGACCCGAGAGCCGAGGGACGGGTCGGCCTTGGGAGGCCGACATCGCGGGCACCCAGGACACAGGTAAGTCTACTTATTTAAAGTCAGCAGCTACAGTGTTTGTAGCTACTGACTTTAAAAAATAAATTTCGCTGGCCGGAATCCCGCTTTAAAATCAGTTTTTTTTGCTAGAAAATTACTTAGAACCCCCAAACATTATATTTTTTTTTTCCCAGACACCCTAGAGAATAAAATGGCAGTTATTGCAATACTTTATGTCACTCTGTATTTGCGCAGCGGTCTTACAAACACAGTTTGTTTGGAAAAAAATACACTTTTTTGAATTAAAAAATAAGAAAACAGTAAAGTTAGCCCAATATTTTTTTGATACCCAACATGTCACACTTCAAAATTGCGCCCGCTCGTGGAATGGCAACAAACTTTGACCCTTAAAAATCTCCATAGGCGACGTTTAAAAAATTCTGCAGGTTATCAGTTTTGAGTTTACATAGGAGGTGCAGTGCTAGAATTATTGCTCTCGCTCTAACGACCTCACATGTGTGGTTTGGACACCGTTTTCATATGCGGGCGCGACTTGCGTATGCGTTCGCTTCTGTGTGCGAGCTCGGCGAGACGGGGCGCTTTACTTTTTTTTTTTTTAATTATTTATTTTAATTTCTACACTGTCTTTTTTTTTTTTTTTAAATTGGGGTCACTTTATTCCTATTACCAGGAATGTAAACATCCCTTGTAATAGAAAAAAGGCATGACAGGACCTCTTTAATGTGAGATCTGGGGTCAAAAAGACCTCAGATCTCATATTTACAATAAATTGCAATAAAAAAAAAAAAAATTCCCCTTTAAGACCATTGGGTGTAATCGATGTTTGACGTTGCTTCCGTCATTTAGATTGTAAGCTCTAACGAGCAGGGCCCTCTGATTCCCAAATTGTAATGTAACTGTACTGTCTGCCCTCATGTTGTAAAGCGCTGCGCAAAAACCTGATATAAAACCTGTATAATAATCCAATGGTATGGAGCCGAGTGGGAGCCATCTTTTCCTCACTCGGCATCCAGCCTCAGAGGGGAAAGGACCCGATCGTCTCCGCCGCTACTGACGGCTCTGGTAAGCGGCGGAGACCACCGGGGAGCGGCACCTCTCCCACCGCCGATAAAAGTGATCTTGCGGCGAATCCTCCGCATAGACCACTTTTATCTGAAAGCTCTTTAAAACGATAACAGGGTAATGGCAGCTATCTGCTGCCTAAACAATGGTATTCCACGTTAAACAACCGCCGTACAATGACGGCGGGCGGTCCGCAAGTGGTTAAATGAGACATGTGGGACATGGCTGGCAAATAGAACAATTGTTAAAAAAAATTAATTGTATTTTATTCTTATAAACCATGCATAACATGACCTATTATAATAAATACATGGATTAAATGGATAGACATCACAAGCAGCCTCCGTTTCCCATGTCCCATATACAGCTGATATATGTGAGTATTCTCAGGGAAGGGGTAACGTTGTTTCCCTTACCTATATTTCCTTCTCAGTGGGGGGTCTACATCCATAGATTACATTTACACATTTATGTTTTTTTTCTGTAGATGATTGACGCATCCGCCCCTGATGAAGTGGAATTTATCCACAGAAACGCGTCAGTCATTTATAGAGTTCTATATATTTACATTTGTCATAGGTCCCCCCAACCTCCCCCTTCTTTCTTCTTCCTTTGGAATTTTTTTTGTTCTTTCCTCTTTCCCTCTTTTTTTTTTTTCTCTTTCTTTTTCCTTTTGTGTGGTTCCCGCCCCCCCTCCCTCTATTTCGCTATTGGAGAGGAGAGGATGGGAACTGATAAGATAAACTACATTGTATATGTTTCAAGATAATATTTGGAATTTTCTGAAATGCTGAAAATAATAAAATAACATAAAATAAATAAATAATAGAGATGCAATATGTTTGTTAGACCACTTTTAGGGCTGGGGGAAAAAAATCGATTTGGATCTTGAATCGAGTCGAGAGGTCAAATTGATTCAAAATTTCAGCAAATTCAGCAAATCGATTTATTTATTTATTTTTCACCAGGAGCGGCGCTGACACCGCGCCGGTCCTGAGGAGCTGCGGGCAGGAGTTTTTAGGCAAGGCCGCGGACTAGGCTCCAGGTCCTCAGGACCCACGCGTTGTCTAAAAAAAAAAAACTTGATTCGAATCGTGAATCGAGTTTTTTTTTTTAAAGTCACAGATTTTTTTTTTTTTTTTTTTGAGAAAATCGCCCAGCTCTAACCACTTTATATGTCCTTAATTTTCAGTCAGCATATATTCTACTATTCAATTTTTCAAGCATTCTGGTACAATGGTGGATGGTCTCCAACATTTATATTGCAATATACCATGCTGTTACTTATATGTATTTATGGTTTGTAACCTGCTATTGTTATGGATTTCCATTTCATGTACGTATGTTATGCATGGTTTATAAGAATAAAATAAAAAAAAGATTGTAACAATTGTTCTATTTACCAGCCATGTCCCACGTGCCTCATTTAAAGTCCCAACCCCCTTTTTTAATTTGATAGAAATAGGGATGGAGGCGTATTCCATACGTCTCATCCAAAATCCCAAAAACCCCCTCTCTAGCTCGACCATCTACTTTATAGACTGAGATAGACATGTGCACTGCCGAAAAAATGTGTTCGTTTTCGTTTCATTCGTTTTTTTTGTTTTTTTTTTTTTCATTTTTCGGGTCATTCGTTATGATCACAATTTGTTAATTTGTAAATTTGAAAATTCTAAAAAATAACTAACTAATAATAACTAGCTATTAAATTAGAGGTATTGGAATTTCCTTTCAAATGTTAGTGAACATAACGAACACAAATTTATCCGAAGTTACAAATTATGCGAAATAACGAATGCCGCATCTAAACAAATGAAACGGATCTAATTAATAATAAATAATAATAATAGTAATAATAAAACGTTTTTTATTATTAATATTGTTATTTATTAGTATTAATTCGTTACAGTCCATTAGTTTAGATACAGCATTCATTATTTGGGATAAATTGTAACTTCGGATAAATTCGTATTGGTTACCTTCACTGACATTAGAACGGAAATTCCAATACCTCTAATTTAATAGTTAGTAATAGTTAAGTTATTATTAGTTATCATTTCAGATTTCCGAATTTTCGGGTTTTAGGATTTTCAGATTTCTGCATTTTTTAATTTACGAATTTCCGATTTTTTTAATTAACAAATATTTGAATTTACGAATATTTAGAAAAATTAGTTAAACGTTTTTTTGTTAATTCGAATGTTTAAGAAGCGAATTCGGAACGAAACAAATTGCACATGTCTAGACTGAGATGCTGTAGCCTCTTACCTTCTGCTTTACTACAAAGTTACGATGTACAGTCTGATCACTGGGGGAGGGGAGACTGAGAAAATGATTCCTCCATGTCTGGATCGTTCAGCAACTTTATACATTTTAATTTATACATTGCTTTGCAGGGAAATAAAATCCATCACTTCCCCGCTGACAGGACAGAGCTCTGCCTGGTTTACATATATATAGAGCTCCATCCTGTGTTTCTTCCTGACGATCATTGGGTGGAGGTGGTCATCCATTGCTTGGCATCCGCTAATCAGCATCTGCTGTGCCTAATTACAGCACAGCCGGGTTGCCAGCGGCGCTCAGGTGCGCCCCCTACCTAGAAGTAGCGGATCACCTACCTAGTACATGATCCAGCGTAGCAGAGCCACCTTGTCCCCATGTTGATGAGGACAAGGGCCTCTTTCAGACAACCCTAGCCGTTGGTTGTTGGGGGCTGCAAGCGGGAAGCTTATCAGAATTCGGAAGCCCCCTTTAACAAGGGGACCCCCAGATCCCGGCCCCCCACCCTATGTGAATGAGTATCGGGTACATTGTACCCTGTCAGGGCTGGGCTCAGCCCTTCCTTCTCTGAGCTGGCCGCTTAGCTGTCAGGTAATTGCCAGCTCCTATCTCTCCACAGTTACTCACCTGTTGATGATATCCTGCTCGTCAGTCCTGCCTATTTAAGCCGTCCAGCCCAGAGGATCTCTGCCTTCACCTTGGTCAACATCACAGATCACAGAGACGCTTTCCTGCATTCCTGCTAAAAGACTTTCTTGGCTGACATCACTTCTGGCTCCAGATCCTGCTTGCTGTTTTACTACGCTCATCTCCAGCTCCCTGACATTTGGCTTGTCTGGCTATCATTTCCAGTTCCTGAACTCTGGCTATGTTTTGACTATGTTTGTTCTATTTATCTTTATTATTAAACAAGTGTGATTTAACTGTACTTCTGTCTCATTCTGATTTCATGGTTTCTGACATTCACCTAAAAAAAAGTGTCAAAAATAAAACACAGTACACAGGTTTTTAAAGTAATTTATTAAGGGAGCTCCAGCGTCTCTTCCGACTTCTTCTCCCCTCTCTGGGTTTTCTCCGCTCTCCGATGATGTCTTCTAGCCCTCTCCCGTTCTTCTCCCTCTGTCCGCTGTCTTCTGCCTCTGCCAGATCTTCTCCGCTGTCTTCTTGCTTCTTTTGCCGGGTTTTCGTCTTCTTCCTCTGTTCTTCTTCCGATGTTGACTCAACGGTCTCTCCCGCTCTAATGCTGGGTGCGCAGTGTGCCACTACTTATATTGGCATGGGGAGGGTGATGTCATAAGGGGCGGGCCTCCGGTGATCCCGCCCCATGCCAAGGTGTTGTCGGGAAGAGGCCCTTGTCCTCATCAACATGGGGACAAGGTGCTTTGGGGTGGGGTGGGCCGGGCCCGGGCCCCCCCCGTCCCAAAGCACCCACCCCCTCATGTTGAGGTCATGCGGCCTGGTACGGTTCAGGAAGGGGGGTGTGCTTGTTCGCCCCAACCCCCTTTCCTGACCTGCTGGCCTGTGTGCTCAGATAGGGGTCTGGTATGGATGGGACCCCACGCAGTTTTTTTGGTGTGGGGGTTCCCCTTAAAATCCATACCAGTCTGAAGGGCCTGGTATGCTTTTGAAGGGGGAACCCAATGATACTCAATTGGTACTAAGGGGCCCAAAGTGTGCCAAGAAAATATCCCCCACACCATTACACCACCAGCCTGAACCGGTGATACAAGGCAGGATGGATCCATGCTTTCATTTTGTCTACACCAAATTCTGACCCAACCATCTGAATGTTGCAGCTGAAATCGAGACTCGTCAGACCAGGCAACGTTTTTCCAATCTTCTATTGTCCAGTTTTGGTGATCCTGTGCGAATTGTAGCCTCAATTTCCTGTTTTTAGCCGACAGGAGTGGCACCAGGTGGGGTCTTCTGCTGCTGTAGCCCATCCATGTCAAGGTTCGATGTGTTGTGCGTTCAGAGATGGAGTTCTGCATACCTTGGATGTAACGAGTGGTTATTTGAGTTACTGTTGCCTTTCTATCATCTGGAACCAGTCTGCCCATTCTCCTCTGACCTCTGACATCAACAAGACATTTTCCTCCACACAACTGCCGCTCACTGGATATTTTCTCTTTTACGGACCATTCTCTGTAAACCCGAGAGATGGTTGTGTGTGAAAATCCCAGTAGATCAGCAGTTTTTAAAATATTTAGACCAGCCCGTCTGGCACCAACAACCATGCCACGTTCAAAGTCACTTAAATCCCCTTTGTTCCCCATTCTGATGCTCGGTTTGAACTTCAGCAAGTCATCTTCACCACATCTAGATGCCTAAATGCATTGAGTTGCTGCCATGTGATTGGCTGATTATCAATTTGTGTTACCAAGCAATTGAACAGGTGTACCTAATAAAGCGGCAGGTGAGTGTATATTGCCACTTGTTAGGAATTTATTCATGAAGACTTCTAAAGATACTGAAAGATCCGGCTTGAAATTGATGACTCTGGTAGTTGGAGTCAGCACTCTCTTGAAGCATTCCAGAATTGCAAACAATTTTTTTAATCAGATTTTGTTTCAGAGTTTTACAACATTTTATAACAAGACACAGGGTGACATACACATAAAAAACAAGAAAGGAACAATGTATATAGTACAGGAAAGAATAACATCTCCTAAATTAACAGACGTTGATCCAGTGCCTTTAAAATATAGAATATAATCCAGACAGACAAGTTAATGTGTTATTAAACCCTCCTTGAAAATATAAGGATACATGTAGCTGCACAGCTTACATCCCCATTGCTTCCTGCCTCCAGTTTTGTTCCATCTTTACAGCATTACCAGCCTATGAAAGGTTCCTCTGTGTAGTTTCTGCCTATAAGATGTCTCCAGGGCCTCCCTGGCGCCATCTACAGGCATGTGCAATACAGGCTGCTGTCCATTCTGCACTCTGCTGCTGTTCCTGGCTGTCCTGGCGTAGATTTCTAATCACAATTCCACATGCACTGGGCAGACATTGCCAGAGCGCAGAAAGGCACTTGAGCTGTGTTGCATGTGCGTCAGCCGAGCACAGCGCCAGCAGCCCCCGTCTGTGCAAGTGCCAGGCAGACAGCGCCTCCTACTGCTGTACACAGGGCATGCTCGCAACTGGAATTTCGAGAAGCAGTGGCAGCCCTTAATGCAGGGGGCGCCGCCCCCCTATCCATGCGTCCGGTACCCAAATCTACATGCGGGGCACCAGACGCATGGATTGCAATGGGTTTTTTTTTTTAAGCATGTGATTAGAGCTTGAGGCTCTAAATGGCTTATTCGCTATTGTCACAATGACTCTCCTCCAGGCCAATCAGAAGCAGGTCTTGAGCGGTTCAGGTGACAGGTACAGGTGGCATTGTTTGCCCCCCCCAAAAAAAGAAAACCCACCAGCCACCACTACTGTCAAGAAGGATGATTAGATGGGAAATGGAAGGAGGAAAAAAGTACTAAAAAAAAGTAAGGATTTGCGGCACAAATATTGGGGCACATGGTGCACATAGATTAATTGAGACTATTTGGGTGGAACATAAAGTGGTTGTAAACCTCAGACATGAAAGATGAACAAAGTACATCCCTCAATAATGTGTACTTGTCTCAATTAAGAGCACTAAAGCTGCGTACACATGGGCGGACTTTTCGACAGGACTGGGCCGACGGACTTTCAACTGACTTCTGACAGACTTCCGACGGACTTTTTAACGAACGGACTTGCCTACACATGATCACACCAAAGTCCGACGGATTCGTACGTGATGACGTACACCGGACTAAAATAAGGAAGTTGATAGCCAGTAGCCAATAGCTGCCCTAGCGTCGGTTTTTGTCCATCGGACTAGCATACAGATGAGCGGATTTCTGGGTCTGGCAGAGTTACGATGTAAAGATTTGAAGCCTGTTCCAAATCTAAAGTCCATCAGATTTTCGACTGGAAAAGTCCGCTGAAGGTCCGATGAAGCCCACACACGATCGGATTGTCCGCCGGACTTGGTCCGTCGGACCAGTCCGGTCGAAAAGTCCGACCGTGTGTACGCTGCATAAGTGTCATTTCTGTCTGCTGCCACCTTCCTTAGCATGAATCACTTCTGATACATTTTCCTGACACCAAGAGAAAAATGGTGACGGGGAGGAGCTCCACCAGATTGAAGGCCTCAGCTCTGTGTGCTGTGTGGAGGGGGGGGGTGTCCCTTCCTTCCAATCAGCTCTCAGAGTTCTCCTCACTGAGCTCTGCAGAGTATAACTTCAGCTAGGTTACTTATCTGAGCGTCAGAGAGAACTGTCCATTGCTGAAGGAACCTGTCGGGAGAGTGTAGAGCTCCTACTCCTCGTTCCAACATCCTGGTATTGGCTGTGGTATTCTCCTTCTCTGTCTGTCCATCTGCAAGGTGGTTGATGTGGCCAGTCTCTGGGTGGAGACCAAACCTGATTTAAGCCAGCCAAGCCTGCAGTCTCATGCTTGTGATAGCTTGCACGTATTACACATGCTATCTGTCTGTCTTCACTGCTCTGCTGTTTGGATGCCCCTATTTATGACCTCGGATCGGATATTGATTATTCTCTGAACCCAGCCTGCCTTTTGACTATGGATTGACCCTGGATATTCTGGGCCTTGCCTGCCTTGTGCCTGGACTATCATTAATCCACTCGGGCTGTCTGCCTACCGCAAGTACCTGTTTGCTTTGCTCAGTTCGTGCCTGCCCCAGTGTGGTGACCAGGCACTATAGCATTGTGTATAAGACCCGGCGGCATCTGAGTACCTGTAGGTCTGCTTGCCTTATGGGAAAGGGAGCTGCTATGTGAAGAACACAGAAGCTAGCTATAGTGTCTGAGCACCAAAAGTGTGACAGAACCCTTAGAAAAGTCTGGAGGAACTCAACAGTTCCACGGATCCTTGGTTGAGAAATGCTGGACTAGAAAATCCTGCATAAGTTCAAAAGAGGTTCCAACGTTAAGTCTCATGGAACCTCTATGAGCATCAAACAACATGCCGAGAGCAGCAGTAATGAGCAAAATTCCAACCAATGAAAGTGATGATGTATTACTATAACATGAGTTTCTCAAAAGTGGCAAGCCTGTCAAGTTCCAATATCCATGCATCTTCAGAGTATTGGAGAACCATGTAGGAACTACCCATCTGTGAACTGCAAAAGTCCAGACACAACATTTAGTAAGAATTACGTCAACCGAGAAGCTGATTTTATTTATAAACCTTTAGGAAGAAGCAAAAATCTGAGGCTTAGAGAAGAACTCTTCATTCTGAATTATATTGCAAAACTAGGATCTTCACCAACACAGAAGAGAATTAAGGATGAGGCGAACATACCTGGGTTTGGTCCAAGGTGGAATGACGTTTGCGTGCCGAATGTGATTCCCGTTAAAGAAGCTGAGAAAAAGAATAAAAAGCATGGAGCAGTGGCGGCTGGTGGAACACCAGCCGCCACTGCTCCATGCTTTTTATACTTTTTATACTTTTTCTCATGGCATTCCCCTTTAAAATTTATAGAAGACCCAAAGGGCTTGGTAAAGAATTTAGGGGTGCTTTTTTTTATGCATAAGGTCAAACCCCCTACCCCCGTCGCTCGGTCGATTGGCAAACCATCCACCCCCCCCATTGCTCGCCCGTCAGCCCACAAGCCCCGCACTTACCCCATCTAAGTCGTAGGCAGCTTGGGCGGTTTCCTCCTGCATCTCCTCTTTGGTGGCCGATACAATCACTTCTCCTCTCGGCCAATCGGGTCTTAAAACCCGCTTCCTGATTGGCCGGGAGGAAAAGCAGGAAGACAATAGTGAATTAAAAAAAAAACCCTATTGGAATCCATGTGTCCGGCGCCCTGCATCTAGATTAGGGGACAGGTGCATAGATTAGGGCGTATGGAGCGGCCACAACTGGCATGGAGTCACCCCAAAAATTTCTACCAGACCCTTATCTGAGCATGCAGTCAGGCAGGTCAAGATAGGGGAGGGGAGGGCGAGCTCTTGCCCCCCTAAACTATATCAGGCCACATGTCCTCAACATGGGGGGGGGCACAGGGGTTGCAGCAAAGGTTTCGGACATGTAAGATTTTTTTGCTGTATTGGTGCGTAAAGCTCATTGGTTCAATGAGTTGCCCTAATGCAATGCACGTTAACGCATAACATAACACTTTAATTAATCAATGAGCTGCACAAATGTGAATAGGCCCTAAGTGAATATAAAGCTGCAATAATTTGTGCCTTTTCTATCTGCACGGAGTTCAGCTTTAAGCCCAAGTCTAAGGTAGGTGGTCTGAGAACTCCCAAGCGCCCATTCATTTTCGCATTTCCATCTTCCTGTAGAGGAATTCGCTGCATAATTGCGTCCAGGGACATTCATTAATGCGGCAACGCAGAACATCAGAAGGTGAAGAGCCTTGAATGCAGATGTTCACTTCCCAATTCCTCCCCACAGATTTTCTCCCTGTAATGAGAAATTCATTAATTTGGGTGACATTCCCCGGCAAAGCCGCGGCCCCGCCTCGTTACTTTTCAAGTGTGTCCAGAGAAGCGAATTTGGGCAATCTCGGTAACGCGCGATTCCAGACGAATCTTTTGATCGCAATCAAATCACCTAAATTGAATGATCCCAGCTCATGCTTCTAATTAGGTGGTTGAAAACATCCCAGATTCGACTTTACCGCACATTTGGCTGGGCTGCAGCCGGCCTTACAAATTGCTCAGCTAAAACGAAAAGCTGCCGAGATCTCTGGGATTATGCGGGCAGGCACAGAGGGCCCCTTGTTAGTGAAGGAAAGACCCGCTTGTTTTGATTGGTTTTAAGTGCTCAGACTCATCAGTGCAAGGGGGGAGGCTGGGACTTTGTGGCCCCAGTCAGGAGTAACAAGCGCTGCGAAGTCCAGAGCCCTGTTTTACCATTTACAACAGGAGGCGTCAAAAGCCAAAAGAAAAAAAGTTTATAATGTTCATAGCTTAAATATAGTGGGTGGAGCCATGCAAATAATTCCTTAAAGTGGACCAATGGATAAGTGAAAAATGTTGTCTTAAAGTAAATGGAAACCAATGATAGCCTAGGCAAAGGAAATGGTTGGGACAGAAATATTCCATACATACAGAATAAGAGCAGATGCTGAACATTTAAGTATGTCTGCAGTCTCTGATCCTTTCCTGTAGTATGTCTGCAGTCTCTGACCATCTCCTGTAATATGTCTGCAGTCTCTGACCATCTCCTGTAGCATGTCTGCAGTCTCTGACCATCTCCTGTATCATGTCTGTCTCTGACATCTCCTGTAATATGTCTGCAGTCTCTGACCATCTCCTGTAATATGTCTGCAGTCTCTGACCATCTCCTGTAGCATGTCTGCGGTCTCTGACCATCTCCTTTATCATGTCTGCTGTCTCTGACCATCTCCTGTAATATGTCTGCAGTCTCTGATCATCTCCTGTAATGTGTCTACAGTCTCTGACCATCTCCTGTAAAATGTCTGCAGTCTCTGACCATCTCCTGTATCATGTCTGCTGTCTCTGACCATCTCCTGTAATATGTCTGCAGTCTCTGACCATATCCTGTAAAATGTCTGCAGTCTCTGACCATCTCCTGTATCATGTCTGCTGTCTCTGACCATCTCTTGTAATATGTCTGCAGTCTCTGATCATCTCCTGTAGCATGTCTGCAGTCTCTGACCATCTCCTGTATCATGTCTGCTGTCTCTGACCATCTCCTGTAATATGTCTGCAGTCTCTGACTATCTCCTGTATCATGTCTGCTGTCTCTGACCATCTCCTGTAATATGTCTGCAGTCTCTGACCATCTCCTGTAATATGTCTGCAGTCTCTGACCATCTCCTGTAATATGTCTGCAGTCTCTGACCATCTCCTGTAATATGTCTGCAGTCTCTGACCATCTCCTGTAATATGTCTGCAGTCTCTGACCATCTCCTGTAATATGTCTACAGTCTCTGACCATCTCCTGTAATATGTCTGCAGTCTCTGACCATCTCCTGTAATATGTCTGCAGTCTCTGACCATCTCCTGTATCATGTCTGCTGTCTCTGACCATCTCCTGTAATATGTCTGCAGTCTCTGACCATCTCCTGTAGCATGTCTGCAGTCTCTGACCATCTCCTGTAATATGTCTGCAGTCTCTGACCATCTCCTGTAATATGTCTACAGTCTCTGACCATCTCCTGTAGCATGTCTGCATTCTCTGACATCTCCTGTAATATGTCTGCAGTCTCTGACCATCTCCTGTAATATGTCTGCAGTCTCTGACCATCTCCTGTAATATGTCTGCAGTCTCTGACCATCTCCTTTATCATGTCTGCAGTCTCTAACCATCTCCTGTATCATGTTTGCAGTCTCTGACCATCTCCTGTATCATGTCTGCTGTCTCTGACCATCTCCTGTAGTATGTCTGTGGTCTCAGACTGCATTTTGGTAGCATTGTATTTACTGAATATTATGTGTGGCCCTTTGGCGATGTCAGGGGCCACACCTGAGGCCCCCAATATCAAGTGAGTCAACTAATACCACTTTAACTAAATGGTGACTGTAGACTCTGATCCAGCATGTTCATGTTTAGACCCAATTAACCATTTGGGTGGCTAAATCCATGATGTAATACCTGTGGAGGGCCGCATGCCATTTGAAACTTCCGGAGCAGCGGGGTAGTGCGTCAGCGAACACGGGGCTTACATCTCGGCTACTCTCCCCTTGATTTCCCGGCCAGAAATCGGGCGGCTTTGTAGGAGTCACTAATGTTATTTTAGCTGTGGATGGAAGCAGCACTGCAATCAGAAGGGAAAACCCCAAGACACCCAGGCAGCAATCACCACGGTAATCACTGATGTCAGAGGTTTCATTCACGGTCGCAGGAACCAGGAATCTGCAGACTCTGGACCCCGGATTATATAGAATTATTGATCGGGCAGGAAGAGACGTTATACGTTCCTTATATAGCCATGTGGACCCTGTACTCAGATTCAGGTCATGCTGCCTGATGGCATTGTGACAATTTTTCTTTATTTTATTTTTACAGTATATATACACAAATTAATTTCATATATACAGGTGAATGATATGGAGGACTCTGGTCCTTTCTCTATAACTCTCCTCTCTTTAAATACTCTGCACTGCTGGATGTTTCTGCTGATCTTTTATTGAAAAGAATCAAGCAACCAATTTAATACAAAAGCAAAAAAACAAAACCATTTATACAATACTTCTGAAAACAAAGGAATGCACATCCATGTTCAGAATATATACAATATATACATAGTCCACTACCAAAACATTTTTAGAAAACTATTTACATAAAGCAGCAGAGAGGGCCTAAGAGGCACAACCCATCACCTATGTACGCAGCCATTTATCAAAAATTAATCATAAAATCTAGGGTGATAAGAGACAGACAGCCACACTTGGGAAAGACTGCTGGCAGTCAAGGAGGCTTGAAACCCCTCCATGCCTTCAACCAAGCCCCCTGACCCCACTTGTCTCTCTCAAGCACCCGAATCTTCCCCACCTCATGCAAAATGTCACACACCACCACCTGAACAGGAAGGATTTTATGCCGAGTGGTGACCTGACACCGTGCAATCCAGGTGAAATAACGGACTACTAGGCTGACTAAAAAAAGTGTATCCAAACAAAAAATCCCACCAGTATTGAATGCTCCATACACCCACTAAGCATAACCCAGCTTGGAGATAGGGAAGAGCCGAACACCCCCCAGTTCGGTTCGCACCAGAACCTGCGAACGGAACGAAAGTTTGCGTGAACTTTAGAACCCCATTAAAGTCTATGGGACTCGAACGTTCGAAATCAAAAGTGCTGATTTTAAAGGCTAATATGCAAGTTATTGTCCTAAAAAGGGTTTGGGGACCCGGGTCCTGCCCTAGGGGACATGTATCAATGCAAAAAAAAGTTTCAAAAACGGCCATTTTTTCGGGAGCAGTGATTTTAATGATGCTTAAAGATTTCATCTCACTTCCTGTTGTCTCCTTCCGTTTGCAAGTAGGAGTCGTTTGTAAGTTAGATGTTTGAAAGTAGGGGCCTGCCCTATATACTCAGCAGAAATTGGGGCCTTAGGTGTTGGTGGTGCCACAACACTGTAAGCCCTCACAGTTATGCCGCGTACACACGGTCGGACTTTTCGTCTACAAAAGTCCAACGGACGCCGACGGACTAAAGCTGGCTGGTAATCCGATCGTGTGTGGGCTTCTCCGGACTTTCAGCAGACTTTTTCAGCCTCAAATCCGACGGACTTTAGATTTGAAACATGCTTCAAATCTTTACGTCGTAACTACGACGGACCCCGAAATCCGCTCGTCTGTGTGCTAGTCCGACGGACAAAAACCCATGCTAGGGCAGCTATTGGCTACTGGCTATGAACTTCCTTATTTTAGTCCGGTGTACGTCATCACGTACGAATCCGTCGGACTTTTGTGTGGTCGTGTGTAGGCAAGTCCGTTCGTTAGAAAGTCTGCTGCAAGTCCGCCGAAAGTCCGCCGGAAGTCTGTCGGACAGGCTGTCGGACTTTTGTAGACGAAAAGTCCGACCGTGTGTACGCGGCATTACTCTTGGTGGGGGCAGGAACGGGCCCTGCTGTGAAATATTATATCAAGAATTGTAATTACATGCCATTGTTGAACAGTGGTAGAAAAATTAGGCCTTTGGTGGTGGTGCCACAACACTGTAAGTCCTCACAGTTACTCTTGGTGGGCACTGGAACAGGCCCTGCTGTGAATTATTATATCAAGAATGTGCAACAGTAGCTTTAGGTGCACACTGTGCAAAGGACACAGTACACTAACTGTAAATACTGTAAAAACACCTGCCTGCCTGTCAGTAGGAAGAGAATAACAGGAACGGATCTAGCTAAACTGAATACAGTATATATATATATATATATATATATATATATATACACACACACACACACACACACACAACACCTAGGATGCATATATATAAACAATACACTGTAAGTGCAGCTAACTGACTCGCCTGCCTGCTCTATCTACCTTAAATCAAATGACACTGTCTCTCTGTCTATCACTCTCCGCCGCAACACACTACACAAGGCCGCCACGCAGGCTGCCTTATATTAGGGTTGTCCCGATACCGATACTAGTATCGGTATCGGCACCGATACCGAGCATTTGCCCAAGTACTTGTACTCGGGCAAATGCTCCCGATGCTTCCGCCGATACCTGGAAGATAGCTGTGATCGGTGCGTGGGGGAGTTACAAGTTTCTCCCCCAGCGGCTTTCACCAGCTTTAGTGACAGACAGCGGTGATCGCTCACAGCTGACTGTCACTGCATCCTCCTCCGTGCCCCCTCCTTTCCTCTGTCCCTCTCAGCTGTCCCCTCCGTTCTGCTCTTATCTGTCCCCTCCGTTCTCCCCCTCAGTTCCTCCGTCCTCCCCCTCCTCCTTCCTTTGTGTATGGATAGAGTCAGCTGACTCTGTCCATTCACATAACTGAAACATTGTAATCTTCTGTGATTACGAGATTACGATGTGTCAGTTTATGAATGGAGAGAAGCTGCGGTCTTCTCTCCATTCATTGTCAGTGCAGCTGACGCTGCAGAGAAAGGGACTGGGGATTCTCTATCCTCTGTCTCTTTCTCTGTCTCAAGGGGGAGATATCAGAGGTCTGTTAAGACCCCTGATATCTCACCAAAGCCCCCCAAAAGGGCTGATTAAAAAAAAAAAAAAAAACAATAAAGAATAAAAGAAATATTATTGTAAAAAATAAAAATTGTAAAAAAAAAAAAAATAACACACACATACAACGTTCACCCCCCCCCCCCAAAAAAAGCAAGCACTGTTAAAAAAAAAAAAAAAAAATGAAAAAAAAAAACACTGTCACGTGACATTAAAAAAAAAGTATCGGTAATCGGTATCGGCGAGTACTTGAAAAAAAGTATCGGTACTTGTACTCGGTCCTAAAAAAGTGGTATCGGGACAACCCTACCTTATATAGTGTGGGGCATGTACTAAACCCCCTGAGCCATAATTGGCCAAAGCCACCCTGGCCCATAACGGCCCATAACGTTCGCAATTCGACGAACGGTCGAACAGGTGATGTTCGAGTCGAACATGGGTTCCACTCTAACTCGAAGCTCATCCCTACTTGGAGAGGAAAGGAACACCGAGGGCCCACCCCACCTGTTTGTACACCTCTATGTTAAAAGGGCAACAAAGCAGAAAATGGTCCATAGTCTCCTCCTCATCTGCACATTCCTCCCGAGAACAACGACGATCCATCTCACTGCGGTATTTCCGCGAACATAGAGCCTCCCGTGGAAGCACAACCAGGCCAGTTTCCTAAATTTTAGGGGGACTCTATCTATCATGAAAGACTTCACTCAAGACTCGACTTCCTCTGAACTGATCTGAGATCTTCAGCCAACAATCGCCACTGCCGCAGTGACTTCAGGCACGGAGCTGGAAGCTTACCACGATGACCCCTGAGATTCTTCGCTTGGCCACCTTCTTCTTAAAGTCGTAGAAAAGGCCTATGCTAAGATCTAAACATGCGTGCCCATCCAGGAGGTTCCACTGCAAGCATATTACCAATGTTAAACTTGAGAAATAGCAGTGAAAAGAAAAGAACGGGGTTGACCATACCTAAGCCACCCTCCCTCCCGGATAGGTAGGTGACATTCCTCTTGATGAGGTTCAGTCTGTTCCCCCACAACATCCGGAAGAACACACTGCTGACCATAGCATAGAGAGACACTGGCAAGATGTAGACAAATCTGACATACAAGAAGATCGGAATCAGGTAAATCTTAATCCAATCAACCCTTTCCCTCAGAGATTTAATCTCTTCCAGCTAACCACCTTAGTATTGGCAACTTCCAGCCTGCCTTCCCAGTTTTTGAGGCTATAATCACCGGGTCCAAATTTAATTCCTAGTATCTTAATTTTTTCCTGGTGCACTGGAAAGGTGTCCGGGAGATCAAACCCCTTACCTTCCTTTCCCATCCAGAAAACTTCACTCTTTTCTCGATTGATCTTGGAGCCTGATGCTTCAGAGTACCGTGATGTCAGAGAGACGACCTCCTCCGCTTCATCCATCCCAGTGACAATCACTGACAACCCTCAAAGGTTGCTCACCCGGGAGCCCCACTGGTACCTCACACAACATGCTGTTCTCTAGCCTCCTGATGAAGAGGTCGATTGCAAACACATAGAGCAGGGGACTCAGGGGACAACCCTGGCGCACGCCAAAGGACTGTCCAACCCAAACATTAACAAGAGGGAAGCTTTCTGCCCCCTTATATAAGACTTTCGGCCAATCAACAAAACCACCTGGCAGACCTTACTAAGGACTCCTGGTTAACACGATCAAAAGCCTTTGCCTGATCCAGCGCCAGCAAATACTTTTGCCAGCCTTCAGCCCTGCTCCAAGGCCTCCCAGACAGCTAAAACCGCTGTGAAGGTGCTCCTACCCTGGACCGAACAGTGCTGATGAAAAAGCAAAGACTCTGCTACTGATGATAGGCGCCAGAAAAGTATCTTGGCCAGTACCTTTCTATCGACATCGATAAGGCTGATGGGGTGCCAATTCTCAATCATCGAAGGATCTTTACCTTTTGAAAGAAGAATCACAGCTGAGTGCCACAGGGAAGGAGGAGGCACCCCCTCAGCAAGGCAACTGTTAAAAACCTCTACCAAATGTGGGGCAAGAATAGACCTAAAGGGTTTGTAAAACTCAGCCATCAAGCCATTCGTTCCAGGTGACTTTTTGATGGCAAGCTGTTCAATTGCCCTCATCACCTCTTCAACTGTGATCTCATCTGTCAATTTTATCAATGGAACATTTCCACCATTTAGACCTGGGGTAGAGTCCAAAAAGCTTTCCATCTTGTCACGATCAAGCTTTTTCCTCCCAAGAAGGTCAGCATAAAAAGGACCTCACGACCTCCAGGATCCCTGACCTGGACTTTGTCAAGGAACCTGTACTATCCTTAACGACCGTCATTGTTTGCAGTTCTGGTAAGGGTCAGGCGAGTGGTACTTCCCATAATCCCTCTCCAGAACCAAAGAGGCATGCCAGTCATATTAACACTTAGATTACACTTAGGTGTCCGTTTATGAAGCAGTGATCAGTGATGATTCCGAGGATCGCCGCTGATCACAGTCCATAAACAGTTTATGAAACAGTGATAATCGGGGGAGAACATGTTACAACTTGTTCTCCCGCCGATTATCTCTACACACTGAGAATCCTCATTGAATGACACAGTAACGGCCAGTTTATGAAGCGGTGATCTCAGCGCTTCACTGGTGATCTGTGTCAGAATTCACACTCCCTGATTCACCAGCTCAGAGGTGGTGAATCGGGGAGTGAAGAGAGAATCCAGGGGGCTCTGAGGGTGAAGGAGGAAGATTTTTAACTTCCTTATGCCTCGTTCAGACCCCCCAACACTGTAACCATGTCCCCCTGTCATATTTATGTGTATATATATATATATATATATATATATATATATATATATAATGTGTGTGTGTGTAAACATATGTATATAATGTAGGGGGACTCATTATTTTATTAACATTAATCCACGCTGTCTGTCCGTGTATTGAGCGGTGATAATTTATCACTGCTTAATAAACTGACATCTTTGTGTTTCAGTGAATTTCTGGTGCTGTAATCTCGTAAAGTCTCACGAGATTCCAGTATCAGGGGCCGTTCTCCACTGTTGGAAGCGTTTGTAGATCTCTTCACTCCTCCAAAGGTGAAGCGATCTACAAAGCTTCATAAACTGGCACACAGAAGAGAAAGATCTTCACTGTGAATGCCGGAGAATGAAGCAGTGAATAGATTTCACTACTTCATAAACGGACACCTTAGAGATTACCCCAGGATCTCCTCCTCTCGAATATCCGAATATTGGTAGGTCACGTATCTATCAAACTGCTTTCTATTGGCTAGGCCCCTGAAGAATCCAGTAATCCTCTTTTTGGTCAGCTCCCACCACTCAGCCATGCTGCTACAAAAGTCAAGGATGGTCTCCTGTGCCTGAAAGAATTCCGCAAAGGATTGTCTAACATGTTCATCCTCGAGGAGAGTCGAATTCAATCTCCAGATGCCCTTGCCCCTCTGAGGGGAGTCTGAAGCATTCAAGATCACAGATAGCATAGTGATCAGAGAACTCCACTGCCTGCACCACTGGGGGCGAGAGAGCAGAGGTCTCCTTAAAAAAAAACTATCTATCCTACTCTGACTATTACCTCGATGAAAGGTGAACCCTGTGTCATCCGGGAGGTGCGTAATGTGCACGTCCACAAGACCAGCATCCCTAACCATATCATTTAAAAAAAAAAAGCTATCATATCCCAGCTTGTCCTTGAAGCCCTTCCTGTCCTTGGGCCTAGTCACAGTATTAAAGTCACCTCCTCAGACTACTTGCCGGGGATGTAAAAAGAAATGGCTTGATCCTTGTAAAAAGGCATTTCCTGTCCCACTTTGTGTGCAGTCCATAAACATTAATTAGGTGCAGGTCCTGCCCTCCTACAGGGACGTCTAAGACCATACATCTCCCAATCTCCACCTCAATAACCTGCCGGACAGTTACCATGCCCGTTTTAAACAACACCGCCAGACCGCCATAAGGCTTGGCTGCAAGAGACCAGTAAGATGGACCATACCTCCACTCTCTCTTGGCCATATGAATATCTGCCAAGGAGGTGTGCCTAGTCTCTTGCAAAAATAAAATTTCAGCATCTAATTGGCTGAACAAAAAGAAGGCCATAGAACGAGCACTTACTGACTTAATGCTGGCAACATTTATTGTCACCACTTTTAAAGGAGGGGGAACCGCCATTTGGGTTATTGGGTGAATTGCTTCTTAGCTACCCTCTGCTGCTCATCACCAGAAGCCTCTCTCTTTCTTGAGGCTGCCTCCAACTCCATTTCAGAATCCAAACTTTGCTCCGAAGAAGCCCCAGATGAGTAAATGTATAACTTAGAGGCCCAGGCACTGAAGCTTCCCGTCCCTGTTCTGTTCTCACCGCCTGCTTCTTCCACCTCCCAAACTTCCTTTTCTCCTCCAGGTACTGCAGGTCAGCTTCAGAGATGCTCTCATCTCTTGCTTTTTTCTTTGAAGTCTTCAGAGAAGACTTCTTTACAGAGGAAGAAGCAGCACCCCTTTTGATACTCTCTACCACTCCTGATGGGGGGGGCTTTCTTTAACTCAGACTTAGGAGGGGTAGACTCCTGGGGGGTAACTGACTCGGGGGGTGCAGACTTGGAAGGTTCCTACACAAGAGGAGTGGGTACATTAGGCTGGGGGGACACAGAGACAGATACAGAAGGAATATTTACAGACACAGGAGGGGTGGCCACAGGAATTTTGGAGGGATCCTGAACAGGACCAGGGGAGACGGTCAGCGCAGAGGAGGATGGCACACCAGGGGCCCCACCCTCCAACCTGTCCAGCCTCAACAAGTCATCTATTACCTCCTTCTCCATATTGTGCCAGGCTTCAGGACATCTGCTGTAGGGGTGGCCAAGGCGCAGGCACAGGTTGCACCTGGTCATCTGGGTGCAGTCCTTGGCTATATGACCCTGACCCCGACACATTGAACATATCAAGGCTGAACAGGAGGAGCTCAAATGCCCCTTTTTTCCACAGCGGTTACACAGCTTCGGTTGACCAGGGTAGAAAATAGTCATCCTATCCCTCCCTATAAAAGCTGAGGAGGGCAGGTGATGGACAACATTCCCATTCTTGGCCAACCTGACTGTTACCGACCAACCCCCAGTCCGGATGCTATGTTCATCAAGGATTTTATCGGGCTTAGTCAAAACCTCACCATAGTTCCTTAACTAGACCTCTAGGTCCCCAGCAGGAACACTCTCATTGGTGAGTATGATGGTTATCTTTTTCACTGTTGACCTCTGTGAAATTGCAACTGGGGCCAGACCTTCCCATTCGGGTCTTGAGCTGAACCGAGCCTCATATCACTCCCAGAACAGGTCAAGACCCTCTGGCCTGGTGAAGCTAATAGTATATTCCCGGCTCCCAGCTACATGTATTAGGGCATAGAGGTTGTTTGCTCCAAAACCCATCTCCAAAATCATGTCCACCACTGCAAGCCGTGCTGGAGGGATTGCGCCACCTTCCCATTTAAGAAAAACTACATTCCGTCTCGGACCCCCAGCAGAAGCCAGAGACCCAAGACCAGATCCTGGGGTGCTCAAAGTAGTAGGCCGCAGGGGAAAAACCCGCTTGAGAGCGGAGTTACCAGGAGCACAGCGTACCACCTAAGCGAATGTAGGCTTATCAGGGCCAAGGCCCCACACTGATGTAACATTAGTCTGTACATTACTACTATTATTATTATTATTAACTGCTTAAATGGAGTTATTAGGATTGTTCATTACACTTGTACTGGGACCAATGTCCATCGCACTTGTACTGGGACCATTGTCCATCGCACTTGTACTGGGACCATTGTCCATCGCACTTGTACTGGGACCATTGTCCATCGCACTTGTACTGGGACCATTGTCCATCGCACTTGTACTGGGACCATTGTCCATCGCACTTGTACTGGGACCATTGTCCATCGCACTTGTACTGGGACCATTGTCCATCGCACTTGTACTGGGACCATTGTCCATCGCACTTGTACTGGGACCATTGTCCATCGCACTTGTACTGGGACCATTGTCCATCGCACTTGTACTGGGACCATTGTCCATCACACTTGTACTGGGACCATTGTCCATCACACTTGTACTGGGACCATTGTCCATCACACTTGTACTGGGACCATTGTCCATCACACTTGTACTGGGACCATTGTCCATCACACTTGTACTGGGACCATTGTCCATCACACTTGTACTGGGACCATTGTCCATCACACTTGTACTGGGACCATTGTCCATCACACTTGTACTGGGGTGATTGTTTTTAGCCATGCACACATTCAAATTCCCATCAGGTATAGTCACAGTTTCTGCTGCAATACCAGCTGTCTCCTGAAGCTGTGCTGTCTTCAGCAGCTTTGGACTCAGCTAAAGGAGGGTTAACAGGTTGGGCTGACACTTGTAGTTCCTTTGAAGGAATGTCATTTTTTAAATGTAACTTTTACTGCACTGCAGCATCAGCAGGTACAACATTGCTACACACAGGATTAGCAGCCTGATTGTCATTGGGCACACTGTCAGCATTAGTCACGGTTTTGAATGGTACAAAAACAGTTTTATCCACAACATGGAGCTTGACAGGCTTTACCTTGTCAGGCACATCATCTGTTATGTCCTCATCGTTAAACACCAGCTAATCTCCTGGCATAGGAGACTCCATTGCCTGGATTACTCTCAGTATGCTTCGAGAGCCCTGGGAAGCCATGGGGCTGCTTACCTCTCCCTGAACTGGAGGTCTCCTCCTCCATCTTTGTCATCCTTGTAAACCATCTGTCATTGCAAACTTTTCATTGAAAGGCCCGTCTCTACCTTCCATCATGGACACATTGGTCTCCTGGTGTTCCACACGGACTTTGGCTAATTGGATTTCCGAATCCATCGATCCACGTTTCTGGCTATGCAAGCCCTCACGCTGCTTCTGTAAACGTTTCAGCTCAGGACTTTAATCCCGACCACCACTCACTCCCGACTGGCCTCTGAGTCTTCATCCTCACCAGGGGCAGAGGGATCACCAGCCATGGCTTGTATAGGGGCAGGGTGATCACCAGCCATGGCTTGTATAGGGGCAGAGTGGTCACCAGCCATGGCTTGTATAGGGGCAGAGTGATCACCAGTCATGGCTTGTATAGGGGCAGGCATGTCACCCGACAGCCCAGGAGATGGCTGCGAGCTTCCAGCAGGAGAGGCCCCTGCTGGCCTCCATGGCTTCCCTAGAAAGGGTCCAGGAGAGCTGGGAGAGATTTCATCACCACTCCCCTCTCACACAGATCACCTGCAGCAGCTTCACCACCTGACAGCAAGAGAGACGCCTCCCTCCTGACACACCTGTGCTGCTGGAGGACATTGCTCCTTCCTCTATAACTCTCCTCTCCTGAAATACTCTGCACTGCTGGATGACTCTGCTCCTTCCTCTATAACTCTCCTCTCCTGAAATACTCTGCTCTGCTGGAGGACTTTGCTCCTTCCTCTATCTAACTCTCCTCTCTTTAAATACTCTGCACTGCTGGAGGACTTTGCTCCTTCCTCTATAACTCTCCTCTCCTGAAATACTCTGCACTGCTGGATGACTCTGCTCCTTCCTCTATAACTCTCCTCTCTTTAAATACTCTGCACTGCTGGAGGACTCTGCTCCTTCCTCTATAACTCTCCTCTCCTGAAATACTCTGCACTGCTTGAGGACTCTGCTCCTTCCTTTATCTAACTCCTTTCCTGAAATACTCCGCTCTGCTGGAGGACTCTGCTCCTTCCTCTATCTAACTCTCCTCTCCTGAAATACTCTGCACTGCTGGAGGACTCTGCTCCTTCCTCTATCTAACTCTCCTCTCCTGAAATACTCCGCTCTGCTGGAGGACTCTGCTCCTTCCTCTATCTAACTCTCCTCTCCTGAAATACTCTGCACTGCTGGAGGACTCTGCTCCTTCCTCTATCTAACTCTCCTCTCCTGAAATACTCTGCTCTGCTGGAGGACTCTGCTCCTTCCTCTATATCTTTCCTCTCCTGAAATACTCTGCACTGCTGGGGGAATCTGCTCCATGCTCTATCTTAAGCTAGGTATACATGGGCGGAAAATCATCTGAAAATGGTTGGTTTGGCAGTTATGGGCCATCTTTCGGCCCGTGTGTACAGCTCCTCTTCTGACAGAAGCCGGTCTCATGACCAGCTTCTGTCGAATGAATGTGCTGCAGCATCCGATCGATGTTTGCAGCCAGTACTTATCGCTGTAGTCTGGCGGGGGGTAGTCCCCTTGTCAGAACACAATAACTCAGCACAGTGATCACCACACTAACATCAGATGTGTTAGTATGGTGATCTGTTCGTTTTTTTGTTTTTTTTTTTCGTTCAGTTTGCTGGGTTGAACGAAAAAAAAAAACTTCCTGTGTGTGTACCTAGCATTACTCTCTGTCTACCCTTTTTTTTTTCTTTGTTTTTTAGGTTTTATTGCCCAGGAGCTGTAAAAACAAAGCCAGACAATAACAGCTACTCATATGGACAAGACAAAGCCCTCCTCTGGAGTCATTAATGGTCCATGGAATTCCCAGAAGACCCACCACTGCTCTGGTTGAGGAGCTCCTGACACGTGCTGCTAGTGGCCTCCATCATTGCTGGCCTCAGTTGGGTGATTAGGCCTCTTTGTTTGTTATTGTGCTTCTTGGAAGTGTGAATGCGTCTTGTTAATTAGTGAAGAGGCTCATCCAGAGAAAACACGGGGATAATGACGAGGAAGAGTGGCCTCTTTGTTGGCTGCTGGATTTATCGGAGTCTGAGGTTGGAGCTATGTCCACTGAGAGGTGAGGTTCATGTTTTGTCTACAGGCTCCGACAACAGGAGGGATTATACTGAACAAATCCCAGCGACAAATCCCACCAATTGTATTACTGGACAGGAATTTGGCAAAAAGTCACAGGGGTCACCACAATAAACCTCAGGATATTATCTTAGTGCAGGAGTTGGATAATACCTCATTATAATGTGTTTACTGTGATGGTCATACACAGCCCAATAAAATAGGACATCCAATCAACTTCTGCAAAGCTTGGGCTGTCAAGGGATTACATAGAGAGTAATAGAAAGAGCACACGAGTGTCAGAAGAGCTCACAATCACATGCAGATTTTATATCAAATTGGACTCTCTGCCAGATTATGACCGATCATCACTGCTCTGCAGACAAAAAAGGGAATTTTCCTTTTCAGATATTTTAAAATTTCCCACACTTGTGATATCAACCATGTACAGTGAATGGATTGGCTGCAATCTCAGTGATGTCACCGGTCTCCAGTGAATGGATTGGCTGCATTCTCAGTGATGTCACTGGTCTCTAGTGAATGGATAGGCTGCAATCTCAGTGATGTCACCGGTCTCTAGTGAATGGATAGGCTGCAATCTCAGTGATGTCACCGGTCTCCAGTGAATGGATAGGCTGCATTCTCAGTGTAGTCACCGGTGTTAGAGAATGGATAGGCTGCATTCTCAGTGATGTCACCGGTCTCTAGTGAATGGATAGGCTGCATTCTCAGTGATGTCACCGGTCTCTAGTGAATGGATAGGCTGCATCCTCCGTGATGTCACCGGTCTCTAGTGAATGGATAGATTCTCAGTGATGTCACTGGTCTCTAGTGAATGGATAGGCTGCATTCTCAGTGATGTCACTGGTCTCTAGTGAATGGATAGGCTGCATTCTCAGTGATGTCACTGGTCTCTAGTGAATGGATAGGCTGCATTCTCAGTGATGTCACTGGTCTCTAGTGAATGGATTGGCTGCATTCTCAGTGATGTCACTGGTCTCTAGTGAATGGATTGGCTGCATTCTCAGTGATGTCACTGGTCTCTAGTGAATGGATAGGGTTTTTTTCTGATGATCTTTCTGAGATTAATTCACTCACTTTATGGCGCTCTATGAAGGTGGGTGATCAGTAAAATGATCTGATCACTCTACTTTAACAATCATGTTTTCAAATAAAAAGCATAATAAGGAACCTTCCTGTTTTTCTGGGAATTGAAGCCTGCAGGAAATTAAATCTTTCTCAAACCTTTTCTATGTCTCTGCCAGCACAAGCAAAAACAGAGCCTGGAGTGAGGACTGCACAAAGAAGACGCTGAATGTACCGAGATCAGAACCTGAGCAAGTGGAAGTGAGGAGGTCACATGACTCTGAATGGAAAGTGCTGACTGGGACCCCTGGAGTACAGCTATCTATCTATCTACTGTATCTATCCAGGCTGCATACACAAATACTGTATATCGTATATATACCTAAACTGTCTTCTGTATGGTCAGCTTGCTTCACAAAGTTTCACATAAAACACTATAGCAATCACATCAGTCTCTGCACCAGAGGAGCTTATACTCCAATGTCCCCCCATAGTCACAAACCCTTATTATTACACATTTATATAGTTCTAACATATACTGTAGTGCTGTACAGAGAACACTGAGCCCGTCAGTTTTTGTACCATGTTCCCCCACACTCACACACTATTATTATTCTATGTTTTTAAAGCTCGGACATATACCACAGTGCTGTACAGAGAACACTGAGCCATTCCTATTAGTTTCTGCACCAGAGGAGCTTACAATCCAATGTCCCACACAGTGGCGTAGCGTGGGTTGTCAGCACCCGGGGCAAGGCAAGTAATTTGCGCCCCCCCTAACCTGCGGACTTTTATCACTCCCCGAGTCCCTTCAAATACAATAGTACTGACCATTACACACTACACTGACCACTATACTATACTGTCCACTACACTAAGAACTACACTGACCACTATACTGTCCACTACACTGACCACTATACTGTCCACTACACTGACCACTATACTACACTGACCACTATACTGTCCACTACACTGACCACTATACTACACTGACCACTATACTGTCCACTACACTACACTGACCACTATACTGACCACTACACTGAGAACTACACTGTCCACTACACTATACTATACTGACCACTATACTACACTGATAACTACACTACAGTGACCATTACACTGTCCACTACACTGCACTGACCACTATACTACACTGACCACTACACTGACCACTACACTAACCACTATACTGACCACTAAACTGAGAACTACACTACACTGACCACTATACTGTCCACTACACTACACTGACCACTATACTACACTGACCACTACACTGACCACTACACTACACTGACCACTATACAGACCACAATACTACACTGACCACTACACTACACTGTCCACTATACTACACTGACCACTACATTATACTGACCACTGCACTATACTGACCACAATACTACACTGTCCACTACACTAACCACTATACTGTCCACTATACTGACCACTACACTATACTGTCCACTATACTGACCACTACACTGAGAACTACACTACACTGACCACTATACTGTCCACTATACTGACCACTATACTACACTGTCTACTACACTGCACTGACCACTACACTACACTGTCCACTATACTACACTGACCACTGCACTATACTGACCACAATACTACACTGTCCTCTACACTACACTGACCACTACACTATACTGACTACAATACTACACTGTCCACTACACTATACTGACTACTACACTGTCCACTACACTACACCACAATACTACACTGACCACTACACTGTCCACTACACTATACAGACTACAATACTACACTGTCCACTATACTACACTGTCCACTACACTATACTGACCACTACACTACACTGTCCACTACACTGACCACTACACTACACTGACCAAAACACTACACTGACCACTACACTGTCCACTACACTACACTGACCACTACACTGACCACTCTACTACACTGTCCACTCTACTACACTGTCCACTACACTACACTGACCACTACACTGACCACTACACTACACTGTCCACTACACTGTCCACTACACTACACTGACCACTACACTGTCAACTACACTACACTGTCCACTATACTACACTTACCACTACACTGTCCACTACACTACACTGACCACTACACTGTGCACTACACTGATCAATACACTACACTGACCACTAAACTGTCCACTACACTACACTGTCCACTACACTACACTGACCACTACACTGTCCACTACACAACACTGACCACTATACTACACTGACCACTACACTACACTGTCCACTACACTGACCACTACACTACACTGACCACTACACTGTCCACTATACTACACTGTCAACTACACTACACTGACCACTACACTGTCCACTACACAACACTGACCACTATACTACACTGACCACTACACTACACTGTCCACTACACAACACTGACCACTATACTACACTGACCACTACACTACACTGTCCACTACACAACACTGACCACTACACTACACTGACCACTACACTACACTGTCCACTACACAACACTGACCACTATACTACACTGATCACTACACTACACTGTCCACTACACAACACTGACCACTATACTACACTGACCACTACACTACACTGTCCACTACACTACACTGTCCACTACACTACACTGACCACTACACTGACCACTACACTGTCCACTACACTACACTGACCACTATACTACACTTACCACTATACTAACAAGGGAAAGGACCAAGGGGAAGCACAAGGGAGTGATCTCCCTCGGTCCAAAAAGTGGTTACTATGGATATGGTGGGCAATAAAGGGGGGATGATGTATGTAAAAATATAAAAGTTTATTAGAAGGATCTAAAAATTACAAAATACTATACCATTGACAATAAGACACATGTATGGAGCTGATCCACCTTGACACAAATTAATGGGCTCATCCAGGGCAATCAGCACAGGGTGCGCCCATCAACCAGCAACACACAAACAACAAACACTAACACACATATAAACACATAGATGTATGTGTTTGCACTGGATGAGCCCATTAATTTGTGTCAAGGTGGATCAGCTCCATACATGTGTCTTATTGTCAATGGTATAGTATTTTGTAATTTTTAGATCCTTCTAATAAACTTTTATATTTTTACATACATCATCCCCCCTTTATTGCCCACCATATCCATAGTAACCACTTTTTGGACCGAGGGAGATCACTCCCTTGTGCTTCCCCTTGGTCCTTTCCCTTGTTAGTATGCTTGTTTTGGGTTACGGATATGACCTCTAATTCTGAGGAGAGGCATTGGGTGAAATAATTGTGATTTTGTGATTTATAAAAAAAGGCAGGTATCTATAGGGTGGTCCCCTTCCTTTTCCTTATACACTTACCACTACACTACACTTACCACTACACTACACTGACCACTACACTGTCCACTACACTACACTGACCACTATACTACACTGTCCACTACACTACACTTACCACTACACTACACTGACCACTACACTGTCCACTACACTACACTGACCACTACACTACACTGACCACTATATTACACTGTCCACTACACTACACTTACCACTACACTACACTGTCCACTACACTACACTTACCACTACACAACACTGACCACTATACTACACTGTCCACTACACTACACTGACCACTACACTACACTGACCACTACACTGTCCACTACACTACACTGACCACTACACTACACTGACCACTACACTACACTGACCACTACACTGTCCACTACACTACACTGACCACTATACTACACTGACCACTACACTACACTGTCCACTACATTACACTTACCACTACACTGACCACTACACTGTCCACTACACTACACTGTCCACCATACTACACTGTCCACTACACTACACTGTCCACCATACTACACTGTCCACTACACTACACACTATACTACACTGTCCACCATACTACACTGTCCACTATACTACACTGTCCACTATACTACACTGTCCACCATACTACACTGTCCACTACACTACACTGTCCACCATACTACACTGTCCACTACACTACACTGTCCACCATACTACACTGTCCACTACACTACACACTATACTACACTGTCCACTATACTACACTGTCCACCATACTACACTGTCCACTACACTACACTGTCCACTATACTACACTGTCCACCATACTACACTGTCCACTATACTACACTGTCCACTACACTACACACTATACTGTCCTGCCTAGTCTTCCTATACTGACACTACATATACGGCGCCTGTCTCTTTCCTTCCCCCCCTCCCCCCTCCTCCTCACTTCTTGTCTTGCATCGGTCTGGAGGATAGGAGGAGGAGAAGAAGACAGCGGCCCCGGCGGCTCACACTCTCCAGTGCTCGTCTCCCCTGCGCTCCAGCCGCCATATTCAGTGTTTCCCGGCGCACTGTGATTGGGCGTATAGGGGTCATGTGCAGAGGCGGGACTTCAGGAGCAACCGTGATCGCGGATAGGCCAGCCCCACGCCGCACATGACCCCCATACGCCCAATCACAGGGCGCCAAACACTGGACATGGCGGCGGAGCGCGGGGACACAGGAAATTAAATTAGGAGGAGGCAGCCAGTAGTGACACTACTGGCACGAAATTGAGCCCCCCTAAATGTCGCGCCCGGAGCCACGGCACCCCCCGCACCCCCCACGCTACGCCACTGGTCCCACACAGTCACACACTATTATTATTATACATTTAAATAGCTCAGACAAATACACCCAGTGAGGGAGAGGTGTCTGGGCAACTGATCTGCTGGTGAGACGCCCTTCACTGTCAGAACCGGCGTGCGAGCAGCTGGGCCAGAGCCTAATAGCATGCAGCTGGAACCGATGACTGATCGCTGGGAAGAACACCACGGTCACTGACTTGCTGGACTACCAAAGGAGAACAGAGTGAGACTGACTATCACCCCACCAGCTGGTGAGTGGCTACTGGTCAAACCCTACTGCATCCTATTAAAGAATCACATTATTGTTTGCTTGGAACACAGTGCAGGTGCCTATACCGGGGTTAGAAGGAACTTATCTTGTGAGCTTCAGTGCAGGATCTGGGGCCTAACATGCCAGCCAGCAGGGGAAGGGTTTAATACAGGCTGGCAGACTGTCTTTGTAACATTGGCCCTTAGGCAGGACAACACACAGTATAGGGCTTAGGGGTCATCCTCAGGATCATTGAAATATATACTATTTGCTACTGTGTGTATATATAGTGTGTATATACAGTATCTCACAAAAGTGAGTACACCCCTCACATTTTTGTAAATATTTTATTCTATCTTTTTATGTGACAACACTGAAGAAATGACACTTTGCTACAATGTAAAGTAGTGAGTGTACAGCTTGTATAACAGTGTAAATTTGCTGTCCCCTCAAAATAACTCAACACACAGCCATTAATGTCTAAACCGCTGGCAACAAAAGTGAGTACACCCCTAAGTGAAAATGAAAATTGCACCAAAATGTCAATATTTTGTGTGGCCACAATTATTTTTCAGTACTGCCTTAACCCTCTCGGGCAGGGCTGCTGTTAGAAATCATGGGGCCCCGTACATCCTTCCTGACGGGGGCCTCCAAGCCTCACCCACACCCCTCCCACCCCCCCTGGGGTGCAGCAAAACAGCCACACTGACTTTATTCCCCTATCCCACCGAAAAATGGGAAAAAAAAGTCCCACCTCCTGGGCCCCTCTGTTAACCTGATGGGGCCCAGGGAAATGTAATTTAAGCCTTGGTAAGCAAGTAGGAGGGGGGTTTTGGTCTAGTAAAATCCATTTATTAATTTAGGCACAAATGAAAAATAAAGTTGCCCTGGGCCCCCTGTTTAGCTGATGAGGTCTGGGCCCAGTACAACAGGACTGGTTGTACTGCCTTATCAGCAGCCCTGTTCTTGGGTATGGAGTTCACCAGAGCTTCACAGGTTGTCACTGGAGTCCTCTTCCACTCCTCCATGATGACATCACGGTGCTGGTGGATGTTAGAGACCTTGCGCTCCTCCACCTTCCGTTTGGGGATGCCCCACAGATGCTCAATAGGGTTTAGGTCTGGAGACATGCTTGGCCAGTCCATCACCTTTACCCTCAGCTTCTTTAGCAAGGCAGTGGTCGTCTTGGAGGTGTGTTTGGGGTCGTTATCATGTTGGAATACTGCCCTGCGGCCCAGTCTCCGAAGGGAGGGGATCATGCTCTGCTTCAGTATGTCACAGTACATGTTGGCATTCATGGTTCCCTCAATGAACTGTAGCTCCCCAGTGCTGGCAGCACTCATGCAGCCCCAGACCATGACACTCCCACCAACATGCTTGACTGTAGGCAAGACACACTTGTCTTTGTACTCCTCACCTGGTTGCCACCACACACGCTTGTCACCATCTGAACCAAATAAGTTTATCTTGGTCTCATCAGACCACAGGACTTGGTTCCAGTAATCCATGTCCTTAGTCTGCTTGTGTTCAGCAAACTGTTTGTGGGCTTTCTTGTGCATCATCTTTAGAAGAGTCTTCCTTCTGGGATGACAGCCATGCAGACCAATTTGATGCAGTGTGTGGCGTATAGTCTGAGCACTGACAGGCTGACCCCCCACCCCTTCAACCTCTGCAGCAATGCTGACAGCACTCATACATCTATTTCCCACAGACAACCCCTGGATATAGCGCTGAGCACGCGCACTCAACTTATTTGGTCGACCATGGCGAGGCCTGTTCTGAGTGGAACCTGTCCTGTTAAACCACTGTATGGTCTTGGGCACCATGCTGCAGCTCAGTTTCAGGGTCTTGGCAATCTTCTTAGAGCCTAGGCCATCTTTATGTAGAGCAAGAATTCTTTTTTTCAGATCCTCAGAGAGTTCTTTGCCATGAGGTGCCATGCTGAACTTCCAGTGACCAGTATGAGAGAGTGAGAGCGATAACACCAAATTTAACACACCTGCCCTCCATTCACACCTGAGACCTTGTAACACTAACGAGTCACATGACACTGGGGTTAACATCAGGGGCAATCAAAGGGTTAAATGTGTTCCTAGCCAGTGTTTCACTACACTGTGGGAGGTGCTTTTACTAGGGGTAGGCATGGGTCCATGTTCCTGCTTTGCAGAGACACAGGATCCATGCCTTGCCTCCTGTCAGAACGGTGATCTGCCTTGTTTATATAGGCAGACGGTCATCCTGCCTCTCTGTTGGATGATCGGGGGGGACATCGAGTCCGCGGCACCCGCCACTGGGCTCCAGCTGTGTGTGATAACAGCAGGAGCGAGCTGCCACAGGCGCGCATGCACGCCCCCACCCTACGGAGAGCTGGATCACGTATATATATATGCAGCCCTGTAGCAGTAAAACTACTATAGGGCAGACCTTAAAATGGTTGTGAACCCTTAAATAAACCCAAGTGAAGTGACCGGCATCAGGTGGTTCACAGAGATGAAAGAAATCCTTCTACAAAAGTCCTACCTGTTTATCTGCGATCATCTCTTCTCTACAGCCATTCCAAGTCCAGAATTTATAAAGGTTGTCTGAGCTGTCAGAAAAAAAGAGGGCGGTGAAATGACACACTGCAGAACTATGGGAGCTCTGAGAGCTGATTGGAGGAAAGGCTGTTAATCACAGGCTGTGCTGGACATCCCTCCTCTGTCACCTTTTTTTTTCTCTTGGAGTCAGAAAAACTTGTCAGAAGTGATTCAGGCTGATAGCAGAGGCAGCAGATAGAAATGACACTTAGTGCTCTGGATTGAGACAAGTACACACTATAGAGGGATGTGCTTTGTTAATTTTTCATGTCTGAGGTTTACAAACACTTTAAGCGTCTTACAATAATAGTAAAGTAGTGAAGCGGGCATACATGCCCCCCCTCCGATGCCATTCCTGTATTTCTCCAGCATGGACTGGACTTGAGGCGGCACAGCCAAAATCTCTGGGTTGCCGGACAGGAGAGGAGCTGCCTATTCACAGACCATGTTCCAAACTCCACATCCTGTTTTCAGCGAGCAGGGTTTCCGAGTGCCCCGGCCTGCCCCTGGCATCGCTTTACACAGGGCAATCCTGCCAGTCCCGGGGTCAGAGGAAGGACAGCCATTCCATTGCAACTGTTTACATGTATTAACCCAACCGCTACCGAAATCTGCAATTGATATGTTCTTAAAGTGGGCATTTTCTCATGCTATGCCCATGTATGATAAACAAGCGTGACCCTTCCAGATATTAATGCAAAAAAGAAGGAAAGTGGGACTTTGAATGAGGTGGATGACTTTGTGGAGGCAAAGTTGAGAAAATTGTAAATTTTATTAATGAAGAGCGTTATAGAAAAATATGGCAATATTAAAACCACACATACAGTCAGTACAATAATTCATATTAGCTCCACCCACACATAACATACAGGTGTGGCATGGGTAAAAGATTGCATAAGTATGATATTTCTAAAACAGTTCAATAATACATTGCCTGGGGTAAATTCACATATGTGTGACATATAGACAGCACCAGCAGCAGGAGTATGGATGTAGGAAAACAAAAAACATAATTGATAAATAAATGAGTATCAGAATTAATAATCTACTGCAGACCAGGATCAATGTGTCCATTACAGACCCAGGTCAGCATCACTTGTGTCCGACGCGTTTCGCTTAGAGACACTCCTCAGGGGCAGATGCTCAAATATGTCTGCAGAGTATAAAGAAAAAAAATGGTGACATAGGTCTGGTTCAAATTGGTAATATAGAGATAGGGCAAATTAGCCCGTCCTAAATACTCACAAAGGGTCCAATACGGTAAAATGCTGCGGCCATGTGATCAGAGTCCCAAAACAGTTTTGGGACTCTGATCACATGGCCGCAGCATTTTTTTTTTTTTTTTCCTACATCCGTACTCCTGCTGCTGGTGCTGTCTATATGTCACACATATGTGAATTTACCCCATGAAATGTATTATTGAACTGTTTTAGAAATATCATACTTATGCAATCTTTTACCCATGCCACACCTGTATGTTATGTGTGGGTGGAGCTAATATGAATTATTGTACTGACTGTATATGTGGTTTTAATATTGCCATATTTTTCTATAACGCTCTTCATTAATAAAATTTTCAATTTTCTCAACTTTGCCTCCACAAAGTCATCCACCTCATTCAAAGTCCCACTTTCCTTCTTGTTTGCATACATTTTAAGGATGGAGGCACACTGCATATGTGCCTCATTTAAAGTCCCAAATCCCCCCCCTTCTCTTCCAGGTATTTATTACCTCTCACAGAGATCACAGTGCTCCCCCTGACAATGATTTCATCTGCTTTTATCTTCAGAAGGACAGCACCATCTTTGTTTAGACATCATCCAGGGTCACCATCAACTACCAGCTCAAAGATGACACTATAAATGCAAATACTGGGGCCTGCGCAGTTCTTGGCTGCGGTGTTTACAAATGTCTGACACAGATCGGCCCCTGCTGCAGCCTCTCACCCTGTGACTTGCTACAGTGTTGCAGTCTGATCACTGGGGAAGAGAGACTGAGGAAATGCTTCCTCCTACCTGCAGCTGATGATGTCAACTCAGCCTAGGAAAAGTCACCGACTAAAGCTCAATGATGGCTCTTTAACCCCTTGACACCGATGTAACGCAAATATGCGGCCTTCAGCTTCAAGGGGTTGTATCGGGGTAATGCAGCTGCAGGCATCACTTCAGTACCGTTTTTTTTAGAGTGGATGGACAGCTTTCTTGTAATAACAACCGATGAGGCTAATCAGCCACTTAGCTGTTATAACAAGCAGCGGGAGGGGACATCCCCTCCTCACGCCGCCTTTCGCGGTTCGCCCGGGCAATTCCGCCGGCTGACCAGAGACCCGAACCACCGGAATCGGCTTTGATCAGGTCTCGGATCTAGTAACCCGGATCGAAGGAGTGCAAAGAAGGAATTTGGGGTCTTAAAGACCCCAGATCTCTCCATAAAGAGTACCTGTCGCTGCCTATTACTGTCACAAGGGATGTTTACATTTCTTGTGACAGTAATAAAAGTGATCAAAAATAAAACATTTAAAGTAACAGAGTAATAATAAAAAATAAAATAAATAAGAAAAAAAAATTCGTTGCGCCCCATCCCTCCGCGCTCGCGCGCAGAAGCGAAAGCATATATAAGTCGCGCCCGCAAATGTAAACAGTGTTCAAACCACGCATGTGAGGTATCGCCGCGATCGTTAGAGCGAGAGAAATAATTCTAGTACAAGACATCCCCTGTAACTCTAAACAGGTAACCTGTAGAAATTTTTAAATAGTTGCCTATGGAGATTTATAAGTACCGTAGTTTGTTGCCATTCCACAAGTGTGCCACAATTTTAAAGCGTGACATGTTAGGTGTCTATTTACTCGGCGTAACATCATCTTTCACATTTTACAAAAAATTGGGCTAACTTTACTGGTTTTTTTTGTTTTTTTTTTAATGAAAATGTATTTCTTCCCCAAAAAATTGCATTTGAAAGGCCGCTGCGCAAATGCAGTGTGACATAAAATATTGCAACAATCGCCATTTTATTCTCTAGGGTCTCTGCTAAAATATATATATATATATATATATATAGATCTATAGATCTATATATATATATATAGATATATATAGATCTATATATCTATATATATATATAGATATATATAATGTTTTGGGGTTCTAGGTAATTTTCTAGCAAAAAAATACTTTTCTGAAAAACGATTGCTGTATATTGTGATATACTGTGTTGTCTTTTCAGAGACAACCAAAATGCCAAACGTGTCTCTTTAATTGTACGCAATAGCGGTAGACTGACTTTGCTTGTTGCCAGCTGTTGCTTTTTTGACCACTTGACCTCCGGAAGGTTTTACCCCCTTCATGACCAGGCCATTTTTTTGCTATTCAGCACTGTGCTACTTTAACTGACAATTGTTCGGTCATGCAACACTGTACACAAATGAAATTTATATATTTTTTTCATACAAACAAAGCTTTCTTTTGGTGCTATTTTATCACCACCCACTGTTTTGTTTTTGTTTTTTTATTATATAAACAAAAAAAATATACCGAAAATTTTGGGGGAAAAAAAACAAGATTTTCCACGTTCTGTTGTAAAACATATACAATAAAATAAAAATTTCTTCTTAAATTTACGCCAAGTTGTATTCTGCTACATGTCTTTGGTAAAAACCAAACTGCGTTTTTGTGGACACTATACTATTGGGGATACGAGTTCTGATTGTGATCAAGATACTGATCTGTACATACACTATAATAGTAATGGTGATGATCAGCGACTTACGGTGTGACTGTGATAGTGTGGCGGGAAATCTGGTGCTAACAGACACTGGCTGGGCGGGACAATGACATTGACATCGCTAGTGACCCTAATGCAGTGATCAGTGATAATACTGTACACTGTAATAATGACACTGACTGGGAAGGTGTAAACTTCAAGGGGCAATCAAGGGGTTAACTGTGTGCCCAACAAGTGTAATGTGTATAATATGTGCTGCTTTTACTAACAGATCTGTCTGCTTTTTCTCCCAGAACTCAGAGTTGATTTCAGAGCATAGTTTGTTAACACAGAACTCTGTGCTGTGATTGGCCACAGCCGATCACCAGGTGTACAGCCATAATTATTGGCTGTAACCTGCTGACAAATCCCTGCTGTGTCCAATCACAGCATGGATCAGCACATGCGTGCCTCTAAACCAGGAAGAACACCGCCACGTACGGGTACGTCACAATGCCGTGCTGTGCCGCTCGCTTGAAGTAAATCTACTGCAAGTGGTTAAACCTGATTACAAGCAATACTGACTTAAAGTGTTTACCCTAACAAAGAATTTCTCATAATTGCTTCCATTTGCTCTGGTAAATACACTCACCGGCCACTTTATTAGGTATACCTCGCTAGTAGCGGGTTGGACCCCCTTTTGCCTTCATTCTTCGTATCATAGATTCAACAAGGAGTTGGAAACATTCCTCAGAAATTTTGGTCCATAGTGACATGATGGCATCACGCAGTTGCTGCAGATTTGTCAGCTGCACCTCCATGATGGGAATCTCCCATTCCACCACATCCCAAAGGTTCTCTATTGGATGAGATCTGGTGAGTGTGGAGGCCATTGGAGTACAGTGACCTCATTGTCCAGTGGTGAGATGATTGGAGCTTTGTGACATGGTGCATTATCCTGCTGGAAGGAGCCATCAGAAGATGGGTACACTGTTGTCATAAAGGGATGGACATGGTCAGCAACAATACTTAGTAGACATGTGCACTGACGAAAAATTTGTTCGTTTTCCTTTTTATTCATTTTTTGTTTTTTTCGGGAATTCAAAAATTCGCAATTCGATAATTCGTAAATTCAAAAATTCGTAAATTCAAAAAGTCATAATTCTGAAATTTCTGAATTTCAGTCCCTGATCTCCCTGTTTTGCTTTCCATGAAGCAACTGAAAGCCACTTTCCCTCCTCTCCCTCCCGTGGCTTTCAGCTGCTTCATGGAAAGCCATACAGGGAGATCAGGGATTGTAACTTCCCCCATCACCTCACCCATCACCCCCAACTGTCCATCGGAGTTCCCTTCTTTTCTGAGCCCCTCTGTGTGCTCCTTGTCCCCCCTCATCCCCCCGCAGTACGGCCGGCCTCCCTTATCTCCTCTCCCGCCAGATGCCGCGGGGAACTTTCAGGATGGAGAGCGGAGGAAGGAGCCGGTAAATCTGTCATTTACCGGTCCCTTCCTTTTCTGAATGAGCGGAGTCAGTGATTACTGACTCTTTCTATTCATAACTAAAGCATCATAAACTGTGTTTACAACAATTCTTCAGTTTATGAATGAACAGGAGCCTCCGTCTCCTCTTCATTCATCTTCAGTGCAGATAAGGCTGCAGACAAAGGGACTGGGGAATCTCTGTCCTCAGTCCCTTTCTCTGTTTCAAAGGGGAGATGTTAGGGGTCTGTTTAGACCCCTGATATCTCTCACCAAAGCCCCCCAAAAGGGCTGACAAGAAAAGAATTGTAAAAAATATTACAATATTAAATTGTAAAAAAAATAAATAAATTTAAAAAATAAAATAAAAAAAACTACTGACACCATTCACTTCTCTACTGACACCGTCTAATGCCCTAAGACAACGTCCACCACTTCCCCCCTTCCTCCCAAAAAACATTGTTAAAAAAAAAAGTTAAGTTGTAAAATAAATAAATAAATAAAAAAACTAATGACACCGCCCACTGCCCTACTGATGCCACTGCCCCCCCCCCCCCAGTATCACTGTGAAAAAATTATTAAAAAAATAATTGAAAAAAAGAATGAAAATAAAATAATAAAAACAAAAAACTACCGACACCGTCCACTGCCCTACTGGCACCATCTTGAACACCCACCTCCATACACTCCACACCCCTCTCCTGCACATACCATCATCCACCATACACTCCATACCCCTCTCTTGCAAATACTACCCACCGTCGTACACTCCTCAATGTACATTCCCTATTTACCATTACCACATTCTTCACTATGTAAGTAATCTCAGACACTATTTAACCACACACAACTTTAAGCCAGGCCAATATTTAGTGCAATTTAAACCAAGCCCACTTTTCACCAAGGCGCACATTTTTTTTCTTATCAATGCCTAGGGCCCACTTTTAATCTTGCACATGCGCCCACTGATTTCATAATACGCCCCTGAGTGAATTACTAAGCAGATAAAAATAAAGGAAAAAGCTTAAAAAAGAAAACTAATATTAAGCTACAATGTGATAGATTTTTGTTCTTGAGTTTAGCTTCCCTTAAGATCATTGGCCATCGGGTTTGGTATACTGAATTAGGCGCTCATTGCCAGGAAAGAATAATATGGATAAAAAGCACATTCAGCTAGGATGGCCACTTTCCTCTCCATTGGGACTCAGGCTTTCCCAAGACAGTAGACAGAACTTTTGACTTCACCCCTTCCCTCTAGCATTGTTCCATAAGAGCATGCGTAGTGGTACATGTAGTGTTGACGCTGCCACCGATCACATGACTTCTGTAATTCCTCATGGTCATGGAGAGCAGGCCCTAGGTCCTCCAAGGAACAACACCCAGCCTGGACAGATTTGGTGAGGCTCTTGAAATAGACTACTCCTACAAACCACAAGGGACAAACAGTATTTTTAAAATATCTTCCCTGAAATGTGTCCCCAATGACGGGCCCTTTAGCAGCTTCTCAATACCCTTCCTTAAAAAGCTTTGTGCTAATTAAACTTTACGCTAGGTCAAGATGTAGCAATCTGCTTTTTTGGCACGCTCTTCTAACAGATTTCTTATTTTTTAAGCCCTTCATCAAAGACTTCCTGTGACGAACATTTTGCATATCCCGCAAGTGATTTCAGAAATGTAGATTGCTAAAAATTGAAGCAAAAGTTTAAAAAAAGAGGCAAGGTTTTACTAGCAGAACAGAAATATTATTTTAAAGCTTTCGTCGGAAGTCTACATGGAATAATCTCTAATCTGTTTCTGTCCAAAAGTCCTCCAGGAGCCAAAAGTGAATTAACTATTTGGGCTTCAAAGAGGAGAATGAAAACTGCCACCTCTTGTTTCCTTTTTATATTTCTGATAAACTCTCATATGTGCTGTATTTATTGGTGGAAGTAATTACTTCTTTATATAGCCAAAATGAATGTGGACACCCCTCCATGTAGGTGTTTCCAGTAAAGAGCACTGTTAATACTATTATATACAAAGACCGTGTAGGCAGTGGTGCTCTTTCAACAGTTTGAGGAAGGTCCTTTTCTGTTCCACCATGACTGTGCTCCTGTTAGAATGTCAGCTCCATAAAAACATGGTTTAGTTTGGTGTGGAGGAACTCAAGTAGGCATGTAAGGAAATTTACATCTACAGCATACCAAGCTAATTCTAGTACATTGTGAACTTCCAACCCTGTAGTAACACTTTGGAGAATGCCCTTTTCTGTTCCACCATGACTGTGCCCAGTGTACAAAGCCAATTCCATAAAGCTATGGTTTGACCAGTTTGGTGTAGAGGAATTTGAGTGTCCTGTACAGAGCCCTGACTTCAATCCTACTAAACACCTTTGGGATGATTTGGAACACCAATTGAGAGTCAGGTCTTCCCACCCAACATCAGCACTCCAAAATGTTGTGGAAAGCCTTCCCAAAAGAGTATGTAGGAAGCTGCAGTTAGCCACTTTGACACTAGGTGGCTCTGTACCAGAATAGTGTCTGGTACAGCAGGTAGTGACACTAGGTGTTAGGCCCTTTTAGGTAGAGCCCTTCCACAAGTGATGTGAGGGGTGAGTCAGCACCCACATATAAGTTAGGTGGGAAGGGGACACAGTCAGTCTTGGGGCATGGAAACCAAACACCCCACCCTGTGAGCATGTAACCAACACATGTAGGCTCTGAACAGTGCAGGAGACTAGGTGGTATGGACCCGCAGGAGGAGCCAACGGTAGACATTCTATCCCTTAAGGAGGTGGGGGCTAAGGAGGATTGCAAGAGCCCTTAAAGGCCAGGCTGGAAATCACTGTATGAGGCTGCTTTCCTGGAGGGTCCCCGGGAGAGGTGTACCCAGCTAGGAGGTGTCTGCAGAGAACACAGTCTTATGAGTACTGATGAGCCTGGGCAGAGGAGAGACTGTAGGGAGATAGTTGTGAGGTGCTGCATGTACTTTCACATCTGACTACTGCCGACCATACACTTTATGTGTCTGACTGTGTGTATGTCAAGTGACTCCAGAATGTATGTCCTAGTGATGTGACTGTCTTTCCATTCCCTGAACAACACCAGTAAAGTGCAGTGAAGCTATCTATTGTGTGGACATTCCTTCTTCAGGATAGAAAGGTCTATGGCCGGAAATGTCATGAGGAGGCCTACGGCAAAGAGCAGGGCACAAGATGGCGGAGGGGGTCAACCTCAGCAGATGGGATTGTGTTCTAGCAGGGCAGGAGTGGAGGTAGAGCCTTGTGCTTGGAGCCAAAACTAGCCAACCATGAAACCCCTCTTACAAGTAGAAGTTGTTATAGCTGGGTGGGTAGACTCCATATTAATTCCAATGGTTTGGAAAGGGGTGTGCAAAAAAAGCGGGAATTTAGGTCTACTCTTCCTTTGATTAAATATATAGGGCATTTTCATGCATATGTATTTGAAGTAGTATTGTAATGTTTACTTGAAAGTAAATTCTGACATGACTTTCATCATTTTGTATTATTTGAAGAAATTTGCAGGTTCTCCCTCTAGTAGTCATCTGTATATAAAGAATTTAGTCAGCATTTCTAGTAAACAGCAGTTGAGATGAAGGATAAGCCACGCAGGGAGCCTGATCTACTAATGTAGTCTGAAGCCAAAACCTTTTCTTTCTGTTTTGAATGGATTAGAGAAAGTTTAGAATCTCTGTCAGCTTTTTTTTTTAAATTGCTTAGAAAAAAGGGAGCACTGGATCCCCGAGGATTCTTTGATCCTTTTTGTTGTTATCATCCGATATTGTGGTAAAGGTGTAAATGTAGAGTATCTGAATATTAGGCTGGCTGCTTCAATAGACTGTAGGGCCTCCATGTACACCTTGGGTTGTGGTTTGGATGAGTAGCTAGGAATTCCAATGGTGGAACACTAGCAATACAACTTGTTTTAGGGTCTACTACTTGATCTAGCTGTTGACAGCCACCTGTACAAATTAATATAAAAATATCCAACTATAGACAGATTTATGAGTCCAAACTTACTGTTACATTTTTTTAAGCCCTGATGAAGATGGTGGAGTCATAGCCCCTAAAACATGTTGGTTTGAGAGCTTTTTACTATTGAATACACTTGTGTTTGGACTTGAATATTTATGATGTGACACTTCAGTTCTTAATTAATCAAGTGTTTTTTTGCTGTTTGTGTCCTCGCTGGGGAAATGCACCAATTCTTTATGTGTCCTGGAGACCATGATCACCAAAACGTCATAAACAATTGAAAATTTTCCAGTGGAAAGGAAATAAATGGAAATCTTCCCATAGTGACAACTGTTTAGGTGACAGCTGGTTTAGAGAAATGTCTCTAATGGGAAATAGCAAAAGCAAGAAATGCCTGAATCTATGCAAAAGTAAATAATAAATACGTTGATTTAGATATACTTTAGACATTAATCTTTTTGGATGTTTAGACAGACTTTTATATTCGGTTCATTATAAGTCAGCCATTCGTAACTAGGGTTCCTGCACAGGTTGGTAAGGGTTCCTTGATATGTGGCTAATTAACCTCCCATCTGATGCTCCAACACTACTTGGAAGAGCAGGAGGCATGACACCAATGAAAGGGGAGCTTTCCTCCACTGGCCACCATTGTAAGGGGCATTCTTCTCACTGGCCATGAAAATAAGGGGCATTCTTCCCACTGGCCACACTGTAAGGGGAGCATTCCTCCACAGGTCACCAATGTAAGGGACATTCTTCTCACTGGTCATAGTGTAAGGGGAGCATTCCTCCACAGGTCACCAGTGTAACTGCATTATTGCTAATGGCTACCAGTAGGAGGGGCATTCTTCCCACTGGCCACCAATGTAAGGGGAGCTTTCCTCCACTGTAATAAGCATTTTTCCCATAGGATACTAATATACAGCAAGATACATTCTTTCCACTAGCCACCAATGTAAGGGGCATTCTTCCCACTGGCCATCAAAGTAAGGGGAGCATTCCTCCACTGGCCACCATTGTAAGGGGCATTCTTCTCACTGGCCATGAAAATAAGGGGCATTCTTCCCACTGGCCACACTGTAAGGGGAGCATTCCTCCACAGGTCACCAATGTAAGGGACATTCTTTTCACTGGCCATAGTGTGGGGAGCATTCCTACACAGGTCACCAGTGTAACTCCATTATTGCTAATGGCTACAAGTAGGAGGGGCATTCTTCCCACTGGCCACCAATGTAAGGGGAGCTTTCCTCCACTGTAATGAGCATTTTTCCCATAGGATACTAATATACAGCAAGATACATTCTTTCCAATGTAAGGGGCATTCTTCCCACTGGCCATCAAAGTAAGGGGAGCATTCCTCCACTTGGCCCCAATCTTCCTAATGGCTACCAATCTCAGCAATATCCTTCCCTCTGACTAAGAGGAATTCTTCCCATTCGTCATCAAATTAAGGTGCATTCTTCCTACTGACCACTAATGTAGGGGAGCATTCTTCCCACTGGCTAACAATGTAAGGAGCATTCCTCTACTGGCCATCAATGTAAGAGGCATTCTTCCCATTGATTACTAATGTAGGGAGTATTCTTCCCAATGAAAGGGGAATGTCTCTACTGGCCACCAACGTAAGGGCAATTCTTTCCACTGGCTACAAATGCAAGGGTTATTTTTCCCAATGGTCACTAATTTAAGGGGAGCATTTCTCTACTGGCTTCCAGGGGCATTCCTTCTGCTGGCTACCAAAGTAAGCAGATCAATCCTCCACTCAGCACTAATGTAAGCAGCATTCTTCTCACTGACCACCAATGTAAGGATCATTCTTCCCACTGACCACCAATGTAAGGATTATTCTTCCCACTGACCACCAATGTAAAGATCATTCTTCCCACTGATCACCAATATAAGGGCCATTCTTCCCACTGGTCACTAATGTAAAGGGAGCAATTCCCCCATTGACCACCAATGTAAGGGGCATTCTTCCAACTGATCACCAATATAAGGAGCATTCTTGCCACGGATCAACAATGTAAAGAGCATTCTTCCCACTGAGCACCAATGTAAGAAGCATTTTTCCCTCTAAACCCTTTAGGTTAAAAATGGTGAGACAGGCTGGTCTAAGCAAACTGACTGGCACTGACAAAGAAGAACAGTAAAGCACAATCAATATTTGGTTCTTTAAAGCAGGAAGCAGAGGCTGTCCGTGAAATGAAAAAATACAACTTTCTCCATGTACAGTGGAACTTCGGATTGCGAGTAACGCGGTTTATGAGCGTTTCGCAATACAAGCTTTTTTAAAAAAAATCTTGACTCGATTTGCGAGCGTCGTCAAGCCGCTGGGGTGTGCAATACCACATTTGGCCAGAGGTGTGGGGGCGCCAGTGACTCTCGGAGACACTCGGTGACACTCGGAGACACTCCGTTTTCACGTCTCAGAGTGTCTCCGGCACCTGCACACCTCTGGCCACATGCGGTACTGCATACACCGGCGCCCCCCGTACCTCTGGCCACATACAGTACTGCATAGACCAGCAGTGGCTGTGGAACGGATTATCTGAGTTTCCATTATTTCCTATGGGGAAACTCGCTTTGATATATGAGTGCTTTGGACTACAAGCATGCTTCTCGAATTAGCTCGTAATCCAAGGTATTATTGTACATGTATAATTGCAGACATGGTAAACAGACTTATACACACGTCAAAATATTTTTCTCAAGCAGATCAAAATTACTATATAATTGCAATGGTTATAAACCAGCCTCCCTTTAAGTAGAACAATAAACATCATTTGGACTGCGAGGGGTTAATTAGCTGGAGACAGCTGGGAAGGAGTATGATTTTTGTTTGGGCACTGAGCCCCTTCAGCAGATGTACAGGCACCGATCCCAAAACTTCCCATTTACTTTTTTTTTTTTTTTTTCACTCTAAATTAGCTGGGATCGTTAGGGGGCAAGGTTCCTCGGTCTCTCGGGTCGTCAGCACTTTATGAGGTCATCGCGATCTGTTAATTGCTATTAGAAAAAATGTAGAAAACCTGCATTTTCCATAACGTCCATGGATGCCGTAGCTGCAACATTGTATCTCTTTCTGGCAACAGCAGAGGCACCTCATGTGACCCAAAGCCTAGGCAAAGATCACATGGTCTCTGGCTGGTGAACAGCTTGTGTAGTCACTGGCATTCAAAGCGAAGTGCGGGGCCCCCCGACACAGAGACAGCTGAGGGCCCCAGTCAGAAACAGTTTTGCTCTCCTCCTGTATCCTCTCCAGACGTTGGGGTGCCGCAGTCTCTGCTGTCACATGGGGGTGGGGCAGAGTAATAATTTTCCACAAATGCTACAGGCGGCCTTCCAACCCCAACCCAGTTCATTTCTGTGCAGAAGGAGCAATAAAACGCCTTCTGTATGTTTTCCAGCAACAGCTCGCATAAGACAATTAGGATTAAAGTAGAAAAATAACATTGAGTTTGCTTTGTGCACTGAGTATCATAACAAATATATATTTTGTTTACCCTTATATACACAGCGGGTATAGAAAAGAATCACCCCCCTTTAAAATAATCACATTTTGTTGCTTTGCAGCCTGAAATGAAGATAGACATCGTTTTCGTTTTTTCCAGCTGTATTTACTCAGTGCAACTTATGACATCCAAGTGAAAGAAATAACACCAACATGTCAGGGAAAAACACAAAAAACAAAAACAGAATCATTTACTGAGTTGGAAAAAGGATCACCCCCACCTCCTAAAATGACTTGTAAACTCAATTACTTTCTCAATGGCACACAAAGCCATTTGAATTTCAGCTGTGATCAGCTGTGGTCATTTTGATTAGCTCAGCATGAAAAGAGCTTTCCTGGAGCATTTCAGTCCCTAGTAGTGTAACTGAAGCAAACAATCAACTATGGGTGGCAAGGCACTGTGAAAAGGTCTCCGGGATAAAGTTGCGGACAGACGCAAGTCAGGAGATGGATACAAAGGCTTTATCGATGCCTAGAAGCTCAGTGAATTCTATTATTAAGAAGTGGAAGGTACTTGGTACAACACAGACCTTCGCTGGATTAGGACATCGCTCCAAACTGGATGAAAGAGCCAAGAGGAAACTGGTCAGAGGGGCTACCGAGAGGCCTACAGCAACTCTGAAGCAGTTGCAGGAATTTATGACAAAGAGTGGTCATTGTGTGCATGTGACCAGGGCTGGGAGAAGGGGTGGGCAGGAGGGACGGCTTCCCTGTGCGCAATGGTTTATTGCAGGGATGGGGCGCCCTGACCCTAACCCCAAGGAAAGGAGGGGGCACAGTTTGGTATTTTTGCCCTGGGTGCTGGATGACCTTGTCCCAGCACTGCATGTGACAACAATATCACACTTTCTTCACAAATGTGGCTTGTATGGGAGGGGTGCAAGAAAAAAGCCACTCCTCAAGAATGGCCACATGCAGTCATGACTGAGCTTTGCCAAAACGCACCTTAAAGATTCTGAGGTCACATAGAGAAGATGTTATAGTAAGATGAGACTAAAATAGAATTATTTGGCCTCAACGCCAAATGATATGTCTGGCATAAATCCAATACATCTCACCATCCAAATACCACCATTCCTACAATAAAGCATGGAGGTGGTAATATCCTGGTATAGGGGAGGTGGTAATATCCTGGTATGGGGGGTGGTAATATCCTGGTATGGGGGGTGGTAATATCCTGGTATGGGGGGTGGTAATATACTGTTATGGGGAGTGGTAATATCCTGGTATAGGGGGTGGTAATATCCTGGTATAGGGGGTGGTAATATCCTGGTATAGGGGGTGGTAATATCCTGGTATAGGGGGTGGTAATATCCTGGTATAGGGGGTGGTAATATCCTGGTATAGGGGGTGGTAATATCCTGTTATGGGGAGATTTCTCTGCAGCAGGAACTGGAGCACTTGTCAGGAGAGAAGAAAAAATGAACAGGGAAAAATACTGTCAAATTCTTGAGGAAAATCTGCTGCCCTCTGCCAAAAAGTTGTCATTGTGAAGAAGGTTTACCTTCCAACATGACAATGACCCAAAGCACACAGCAATAATGAGCACACAGCAATAATGAGCATGCAGTGATTGAAGGAGAAAAGGTGAATGTCCTTGCATGGCCTAGTCAGAGCCCAGACTTAAACCCCATTGAAAATCTGTGGAATGACTTGAAGACTGCAGTCCACCAATGGTCACCATTACATTTAACTGAACTTGAGCAGTTCTGCAAAGAAGAGCGGGCAAATCTTGCAAAGTCTAGATGTGCAAAGTTATTAGAGACATATCTCAACAGACTAAAGGCTGTAATTAAAGTAAAAGGTGGTTCAACAAAATACTGACACAAGGGGGTGATCCTTTTTCAGATTTTTTTTTTTTTCTGACATTTTGGTGTTATATCTTTCACTAGGAAATTATAAGTTGCACTGAGTAAATACAGCTGGATAAAACAAAAACTGTGTCTGTCTTCAAATCAGGCTGCAAAGCAACAAAAATGTGATTATTTTGAAGGGGGTTATTATTTTCTATACCCACTGTATATATTTACCCTTTTTTTTTCATCTCAATGATGTTGATCTCCTGCTGCCTATTTGTAACTACTTCCTGTCCACATACACTCCATTGATAAAGGCATGGCATTTCTCAGGGCGGGTTTCCTGAACCATGTCTACCTAAAGTGGTTATAAAGGTATACTTTTTTTTTAACCTTAAAGCAGAGCTCCAGTCTCTTAAGTGAAAATTTAAAGTCAGCAGCTACAAAAACTTTAGCTGCTGACTTTTAATAAACAGCCGCTCACCTGTCCCATGATCCAACGGTGTACTCACCCCAGACGTTTTCACCCTGTGTCCTCCTTCGGCGGTGCCGGCATCTTTACTATGGGCACTGCACATGTGCGAGCAGCGCTGCGCTCTGTGACTGGCCCTGAAGTCTTCTTCTGGGACCTGTCATGTATACCAGAAGACTTTGGGGGGGGGGGGGGACTGAGGAAGAGAACTTCCGCTTCCGATCGCCTAAGGCGATCTGAACGGACGTGGGAGCGGGTACCTGTCAAAATCAGAAAGCTCCATTAACAAACAAGAGGAGGCCTTAAAGCGGAACTTCGCCATTTCGGTGGAGCTCTGCTTTAATACATTGTATGCATCAAGGTAAAAAACCTGCATTCCGCTCCCCCCCCCACCCATTTATACTTACCTGAGCCCGATCTTGATCCAGCTATGTGCATGAGAGCAGCAGTTCCCTCGGCTCTCTCCCTCCTCATTGGCTCAGAGATAGCAGCAGGAGCCATTGGCTCACACTGCTGTCATTTACAGCCAGTAGGGAAGGAGGCAGGACCAGGCTGTGCTCTGTGTGTCTATGTACAAACAGAGCTGGCTCAGGAGCAAGCACGTACAAGCGCCCCCATTGCAAGTGGGTTGCTGTGAGGGCACTCGGTGGGGGGAGGAGCAAGGAGTGTTGGCAGGGGACCCAAGAAGAGGAAAATCGGAACTGCTCTGTGCAAAACCACTGCACAGAGCAGGTAAGTATAACATGTTTGTGATTTAAAAAAAATAAAAAATGATACTTTACAATCACTTTAAATAAGATCAGTGCTGTTGGTCCTCCTGATTAAGGCAAGGGGACAGGAGGGGTGGATGTATGTCAGGATTTTATCGTCATCTATTCACAGAATGCCTTGTAGTCAATGAAAACATAACAAGATGTTTTGTGAATGGATCAGGAGAGAAGAAGATGGAGTGTTAGCAACCTGCTATCATCAGCATATAAGAGATGGGACTGTCAATCGCTGTGATGGACTTACAGTAGTGTCGGGGATAAATGAAACCAAAAAATGTACCATCCACCCATGGGACACCTATCATTAGTGGTAGTAAGTACATAGTCAAAAAAAATTTCCTGGAGTTCTGATTTACACTAACCAAAGACCCCCTAAACCCATCCCAAAAAAATGAAGGGAAAAAAAAGAGTAGATTTGTTTAAACCAAAATTAGCCAAACCAGCTCAGTGATTGAAATGTAGAGTTTCCACTTCTGCCGAATTGTACCAAAGGCCAAATCAGTCATTTTATATCTAATTTTGCCGAAATTACTCCGCTCATCTCTGGTATTCAGCTGTTTGGATGTAGTTGACCTTCAGGTTCATAAATGCTAAAAGCAAACCTATATTTTTTTAATTGATGGATTTTTTTTTTTTTTTTAGTTCTCGTGCCATAACTTAGACCAGCTCAAGTGCCAAATCTGCTTTGTTAATGGACCAAGCCGCCAACCCCTTTCATGTCCTGGAACACAGGCAATTTCTGCAAGAAAAATGAATCCCTCAGCTGTGTTTAGTTTGCTGGACCTTCAGAAAAACAGAGAGAGTCACGTGGTGTCATCTAACAGGTGTTCTGCGTGTCAGAGGTTGCTGGGAGAGTAAAAGCCAAGTTCCATTTGAACGGGTGAAAAATCTCCCCTCCTCTTTATTATAAACATACTCTGCCTCACATTAATCTATGTGTGGTGAGGTAACATTTCATTCCCTGCAAACGCCAGACCTAGAATGTCTTCATTTATTTCATCCATGTCATTTCTTTGGAGGGTCCGATGGCCATTTAGTAACTGGATGAAAGAAGAAAGACGTTGGGTCTGATTTAGTAGACCATTCGCATACCGTCGCATCAGGCCGGACAACCTAATTGGGTTTGTGGGCAGGGCCCAGATTCCCCGCTAGCAAAGGGTCATGGCATTTCAAGATGTCTCTCATCTTCCTCCTGGAACAGGAACAAGATGGGGTACCATGCACCCATAGCATGGGGGAACTCCGCCATTTTGGTTACTCACAAGCTCCCGGCCAGAGACCCACCTCCAGAAGTAAAGAAATGTCCACATCAGCCTTTCATGGACAACTTGTCAAAGTTATTCCCAACACAGAATACACCCCCTTGCCTATACACTGGACATTTGAAACACTGTTCTGTTCAGGTCCAAATTTAACACCAACCAGCACTTCCACCTTCCCCTATACAGGCATGTACTGGCCATCGGGACTACCGGGAGATTCCCGATGGGCCAATGGCTCAGTGGGCCAGTCAGGTGCGGTCCTGGAGCCGCTCCTCTCTGACAGTGAGTGACCGCAATTTCATTCCTGTCAGGAGGAGCAGCTTCAGTCATATGCTGGAGAGAGCATTAGGCGTTATGCTCCCTCCAGCCTGCAGGGGGAGATAGACCAACGGCAGACTTTCCTTCCTCTCTTCCCTATCACTTGTTATCACATGACTGGAGAGAGGAACGAGAAGCTGCCTTCAAAACAGTGAGTACATGTGGGAGGGGGAGGAGAGGGAGGACACACTGATGTGAAGGGGGCTGCTGATGGGGGCTTCTGATGGGGACACACTGATGAGAAGGGAACTTCTGGTGGGGATTCTGATGTGAAGTGGGCTGCTGGTGGGGACACACTGATGAGAAGGGAACTTCTGGTGGGGACTCTGATGTGAAGTGGGCTGCTGGTGGGGACTCTGATGTGAAGGGGGCTGCTGGTGGGGACTCTGATGTGAAGGGGGCTGCTGGTGGGGACTCCCTTATGGGGACTCTGATGTGAAGTGGGCTACTGATTGGGACTCTCTGTGAAGGGAGCTGCTGACTGGGACTCTCTGATGTAAGGAGGATGCTGTTGGGGACACTCTGCTGTAAGGGGGCGCTGTTGGGGACACTCTGATGTAAGGGGGGCGCTGTTGGGGACACTCTGATGTAAGGGGGCGCTGTTGGGGACACTCTGATGTAAGGGGGGCGCTGTTGGGGACACTCTGATGTAAGGGGGGCGCTGTTGGGGACACTCTGATGTAAGGGGGGCGCTGTTGGGGACACTCTGATGTAAGGGGGGCGCTGTTGGGGACACTCAAAATTAAAGTGGGCTGGTCATGAGGAAGTCCAGGGCCAAATTTTTGTCCCAGTCCAGCCCTGCCCCTATATTAGGTTCCCAGAGATGGACTTTCTCCTTGGGCCTATTCCAGGCCTACCCAAAAGGGTGTACTGCCATGCTAGACTGCAACCTACATCTTCACTGCAGGCTACTACTTCCCATAAACCTAGCCCAACCCAAAGTTCCTACCCAGGGGCAGAGTTTCCCTAAAAGGGCTACTAACCCCTGTTTACACGTTCCATGGTGGTGTGAGAGCTTATTTAGTTGGTCTTTGGGCTGCCCAGTTTTCACCTTAGAGACCATTGACACTATTACATAGAAACACAGTAAGGTTAAAAATTATTATTCTTATGATTATTATTTTTATAATACAGTTTGTGCAGCGCTTTACAACATGAAGGCGGCCAGTACATTTACAATACAATTCAATACAGGAGGAATTGGAGGGCCCTGCTCGTTAGAGCTTACAATCTAAGAAGGAGGGTCAAACAATATAAAAAGTAATAAATGTGGGGGATAAGCTGATGGAGAAATTAAAAGTACAGTTGTTAGGTGGGGGTAGAATAGGCTTCTCTGAAGAGAAGGATTTTCAGGGATCGCCTAAATGTGGACAGAGTAGGAGATAGTCGGACAGATTGGGGTAGGGATTTCCAAAGGGAAGGAAGAGGCTCGGGAGAAGTCCTGGAGGTGGGCATGGGAGGAGGTGACAAGGGAGCTAGAAAGCAGGAGGTCTTGGGAGGAACGAAGAAAACAATTTGGTTGGTATTTTGAGTCTAGGTTAGTGATGTAGCTGGGGGCCGAGTTGTGGATGGCTTTGTAAGTTATTGTTAATATCTTGAATTTCATTGGTCGGGTGAGCGGAAGCCAGTAGAGGGATTGGCAGAGGAGTAGCAGTCAATGAGCGGTTGGTAAGGTGGATGAGTCTGGCAGCAGCATTCATGACGGACTGAAGGGGGGATAGCCTTTGTAAAGGTAATCCAATGAGGAGGGAGTTGCAGTTGTTGAGGGGAGAGTTAACCAGGGAGTGAATTAGAAGCTTTGTGGTGTCATTGGTTAGAAAGGAGCATAATTTGGAGATGTTGCGGAGTTTGAGGCTGCAAGATTTGGACAGTGATTGGATGTGGGGCCGAAAGGAGAGTTCAGAGTCCAGGATTACGCCTAGAACCTTGGTATGCAGGGACGGACTGATAGTTGTGTCATCGATCTTGACAGAGAAATCAGGAGAAGAGGCACGTGGGGGAGGAAATACTATGAGCTCGGTTTTGAATAGATTGATTTTGAGGAAGTGGTGTGAAATCCAGACTAATATGTCTGTTGATAAATTAGTGATGTGTGAGGATACTGATGGAGTGAGCGCAGGGATAGATAGATTTGGGTGCCATCAACCTCGAAATGGTATTGGAAGCCATGGGAGGCTATCAACTGACCCAGGTAAGAGGTGTAGATCAAGGATAGGAGAGGTCCAAGAACGGAACCTTGGGGGACCCCAATGGAGAAAGGAAGAGGAGGAAGTAAAGTTGTAAGTGATGCTGAAGGCGTGGTGGGATAGGTAGGATGAGAACCAGTGAAGAATACAATCACGGAAACCAAAGGAGTGGAGTTTTTTTGAGGAGGAGGTGGTCCACTGTGTCAAAAGCAACAGAGAGATCCAGGAGTAGGAGTACAGAATAGTGTACAAAATACAAATGTAAAAATATTTTTTTTGTTACAGGTACTTATATAGCGCCACCAAATAACACAGCACTTTACATATATGTGCATGTACATCAGTCCCTGCCCTCAAGGACCGTTCAATCTAAGGTCATTAACTCACACTCAGGCCAATTTAGACAGGAGCCAATTAGCCTACCAGCATGTCTTTGGAATGTGGGAGGAAATCCACACAGGCAGAACCTGGGAACTCCGTGTAGGTAGTTCCTTGGTTGGAATTCGTACCAACCTAGTGCTGCTAGGTTGAAGAGCTAGCTACCTTGCTGCACAAGTCTAATAGAAAAAAATTTATAAAAACCTTCATATACAGAAACATACACCGACTGTTGATCCAGAGGAAAGCAAAAAACCCATGGTCCATGGTCCACCAGGGGAAAACAATTCCTTCCTGATTCAATTGGATATTCCTTGGATCAGCAATCTCTGGCTGAGTTACGATAATGTATGTTATGGTAAAGTGTACTGCCTCCAATGGTACATGCACCATTTTTGCTGTGTTAGGTAGTCCATTCAAATCAATGGGCTGCCTTAATGTAACATACGTTAGCGTGCAACATAATGCATGTTTGTGCACATGTGCTAACGTACTGCAATGGTATGAATGGGATCTGTAGGGGTACAACCTAATTGGGTTTGTGGGCAGGGCCCAGATTCCCCGCTAGCAAAGGGTGATGGCATTTCAAGATGTCTCTCATCTTCCTCCTGGAACAGGAACAAGATGGGGTACCATGCACCCGTAGCATGGGGGAACTCCGCCATTTTGGTTACTCACAAGCTCCCGGCCAGAGACCCACCTCCAGAAGTAAAGAAATGTCCACATCAGCCTTTCATGGACAACTTGTCAAAGTTATTCCCAACACAGAATACACCCCCTTGCCTATACACTGGACATTTGAAACACTGTTCTGTTCAGGTCCAAATTTAACACCAACCAGCACTTCCACCTTCCCCTATACAGGCATGTACTGGCCATCGGGACTACCGGGAGATTCCCGGTGGGCCAATGGCTCAGTGGGCCAGTCAGGTGCGGTCCTGGAGCCGCTCCTCTCTGACAGTGAGTGACCGCAATTTCATTCCTGTCAGGAGGAGCAGCTTCAGTCATATGCTGGAGAGAGCATTAGGCGTTATGCTCCCTCCAGCCTGCAGGGGGAGATAGACCAACGGCAGACTTTCCTTCCTCTCTTCCCTATCACTTGTTATCACATGACTGGAGAGAGGAAGGAGAAGCTGCCTTCAAAACAGTGAGTACATGTGGGAGGGGGAGGAGAGGGAGGACACACTGATGTGAATGGGGCTGCTGATGGGGGCTTCTGATGGGGACACACTGATGAGAAGGGAACTTCTGGTGGGGATTCTGATGTGAAGTGGGCTGCTGGTGGGGACACACTGATGAGAAGGGAACTTCTGGTGGGGACTCTGATGTGAAGTGGGCTGCTGGTGGGGACTCTGATGTGAAGGGGGCTGCTGGTGGGGACTCTGATGTGAAGGGGGCTGCTGGTGGGGACTCCCTTATGGGGACTCTGATGTGAAGTGGGCTACTGATTGGGACTCTCTGTGAAGGGAGCTGCTGACTGGGACTCTCTGATGTAAGGAGGATGCTGTTGGGGACACTCTGCTGTAAGGGGGCGCTGTTGGGGACACTCTGATGTAAGGGGGGCGCTGTTGGGGACACTCTGATGTAAGGGGGCGCTGTTGGGGACACTCTGATGTAAGGGGGGCGCTGTTGGGGACACTCTGATGTAAGGGGGGCGCTGTTGGGGACACTCTGATGTAAGGGGGGCGCTGTTGGGGACACTCTGATGTAAGGGGGGCGCTGTTGGGGACACTCAAAATTAAAGTGGGCTGGTCATGAGGAAGTCCAGGGCCAAATTTTTGTCCCAGTCCAGCCCTGCCCCTATATTAGGTTCCCAGAGATGGACTTTCTCCTTGGGCCTATTCCAGGCCTACCCAAAAGGGTGTACTGCCATGCTAGACTGCAACCTACATCTTCACTGCAGGCTACTACTTCCCATAAACCTAGCCCAACCCAAAGTTCCTACCCAGGGGCAGAGTTTCCCTAAAAGGGCTACTAACCCCTGTTTACACGTTCCATGGTGGTGTGAGAGCTTATTTAGTTGGTCTTTGGGCTGCCCAGTTTTCACCTTAGAGACCATTGACACTATTACATAGAAACACAGTAAGGTTAAAAATTATTATTCTTATGATTATTATTTTTATAATACAGTTTGTGCAGCGCTTTACAACATGAAGGCGGCCAGTACATTTACAATACAATTCAATACAGGAGGAATTGGAGGGCCCTGCTCGTTAGAGCTTACAATCTAAGAAGGAGGGTCAAACAATATAAAAAGTAATAAATGTGGGGGATAAGCTGATGGAGAAATTAAAAGTACAGTTGTTAGGTGGGGGTAGAATAGGCTTCTCTGAAGAGAAGGATTTTCAGGGATCGCCTAAATGTGGACAGAGTAGGAGATAGTCGGACAGATTGGGGTAGGGATTTCCAAAGGGAAGGAAGAGGCTCGGGAGAAGTCCTGGAGGTGGGCATGGGAGGAGGTGACAAGGGAGCTAGAAAGCAGGAGGTCTTGGGAGGAACGAAGAAAACAATTTGGTTGGTATTTTGAGTCTAGGTTAGTGATGTAGCTGGGGGCCGAGTTGTGGATGGCTTTGTAAGTTATTGTTAATATCTTGAATTTCATTGGTCGGGTGAGCGGAAGCCAGTAGAGGGATTGGCAGAGGAGTAGCAGTCAATGAGCGGTTGGTAAGGTGGATGAGTCTGGCAGCAGCATTCATGACGGACTGAAGGGGGGATAGCCTTTGTAAAGGTAATCCAATGAGGAGGGAGTTGCAGTTGTTGAGGGGAGAGTTAACCAGGGAGTGAATTAGAAGCTTTGTGGTGTCATTGGTTAGAAAGGAGCATAATTTGGAGATGTTGCGGAGTTTGAGGCTGCAAGATTTGGACAGTGATTGGATGTGGGGCCGAAAGGAGAGTTCAGAGTCCAGGATTACGCCTAGAACCTTGGTATGCAGGGACGGACTGATAGTTGTGTCATCGATCTTGACAGAGAAATCAGGAGAAGAGGCACGTGGGGGAGGAAATACTATGAGCTCGGTTTTGAATAGATTGATTTTGAGGAAGTGGTGTGAAATCCAGACTAATATGTCTGTTGATAAATTAGTGATGTGTGAGGATACTGATGGAGTGAGCGCAGGGATAGATAGATTTGGGTGCCATCAACCTCGAAATGGTATTGGAAGCCATGGGAGGCTATCAACTGACCCAGGTAAGAGGTGTAGATCAAGGATAGGAGAGGTCCAAGAACGGAACCTTGGGGGACCCCAATGGAGAAAGGAAGAGGAGGAAGTAAAGTTGTAAGTGATGCTGAAGGCGTGGTGGGATAGGTAGGATGAGAACCAGTGAAGAATACAATCACGGAAACCAAAGGAGTGGAGTTTTTTTGAGGAGGAGGTGGTCCACTGTGTCAAAAGCAACAGAGAGATCCAGGAGTAGGAGTACAGAATAGTGTACAAAATACAAATGTAAAAATATTTTTTTTGTTACAGGTACTTATATAGCGCCACCAAATAACACAGCACTTTACATATATGTGCATGTACATCAGTCCCTGCCCTCAAGGACCGTTCAATCTAAGGTCATTAACTCACACTCAGGCCAATTTAGACAGGAGCCAATTAGCCTACCAGCATGTCTTTGGAATGTGGGAGGAAATCCACACAGGCAGAACCTGGGAACTCCGTGTAGGTAGTTCCTTGGTTGGAATTCGTACCAACCTAGTGCTGCTAGGTTGAAGAGCTAGCTACCTTGCTGCACAAGTCTAATAGAAAAAAATTTATAAAAACCTTCATATACAGAAACATACACCGACTGTTGATCCAGAGGAAAGCAAAAAACCCATGGTCCATGGTCCACCAGGGGAAAACAATTCCTTCCTGATTCAATTGGATATTCCTTGGATCAGCAATCTCTGGCTGAGTTACGATAATGTATGTTATGGTAAAGTGTACTGCCTCCAATGGTACATGCACCATTTTTGCTGTGTTAGGTAGTCCATTCAAATCAATGGGCTGCCTTAATGTAACATACGTTAGCGTGCAACATAATGCATGTTTGTGCACATGTGCTAACGTACTGCAATGGTATGAATGGGATCTGTAGGGGTACATGAAATCCGACAATGCCGCTGTTTGGTCAGCCTGGAACAGGAAGTCCTACTACTTGCAAGATCTCCAGGTTGGAAAATTGGCAATGGATTCACAAAATAATTATTCACTTATAAATTATTTGTTGGGTAGATTTTCCATCACTCTTTTGAGAAGTGAAGGGAGAGCCAAAAGCCAACCACAGGAACAGGAAGTGAGGGGGGAACCAGTCAAATGTGAGGCTTTCCCGCATTTCCAGAAGATTTCCTTTCATTTCCTGTGTGGTCACCAGGACAGGATATAAGGGAAATCTACCCCAAGGTGGACAGTGGAAAAAAACCTGATAGGGCTCCTTTTCTTCCCCATTCCATCCAAAAGGAAACTACTTCCATCTCCTGATGCTAAGCAACCTTTGTTAACAATAATATAGATGCCAACTGGCCATATCACACTATGCCCTGCCCGATAACTCAAAAGCCATTAATGGGGGGTGGTCCCCACTCCCCACTTATTTGGAGGCAGGGTCTGGGTAAGACTAGCCCATAAAGTGGGTGTGTGATCAGTCCTTGCACATTTAGGGGTGGGGTCCAGGTTGGACGCCATCAAGTGGGTGTGATTTGGGTGTGCCCATCTGAAAAGTAGGCAGCTGAAATTTGGGTAGTGGGTGGGGTTTAGAACCATAATGTTAGTATGATTCCTTTACTGTACTAAAGTTACTCACTGCACACTGTGAGTTTCTCACAATGTGCTTTAGAAGCTGCAGCAATTTTGATAGAGCCCGCCTCATTTCCTGGCTGGAGCATCATCAGCATCATCTAGGGCAGTGGTCTCCAAACTGCGGCCCAGGGGCCAGATGGGGCCCTTTGCGTATTTCTATCCGGCCCTTGGGGCACTATTCTTTCCTCCAATAAAAGGCAGTATTCTTCCAACTGACACCAACTGAGGGGCATCATTTCTGACACCAGCAATGGGCCATTCCTCCTGCTGACACCAATGATGGGGCACTATTACTCCCACTGATGTTCAGGCTGGGTTCACACATTCAATTCCCATGCCAGGAGAGTGTGCCCGGCTCTCAGTGGAGCCGATTCACACATCTCAGTGGTGGCTGCACAGCGAATTGCACAGGAGTCCTGTGCGTCTTTGGCTCTGTTTCAGGTCCGAATTCAGGCAAAAATGTGTGCCTGATTCATCCCTGAAATGGAGAACAGGGATGCACCGAACCCCTGCTGTGAGCCGCATGCGTATTAAGTGTGAACCCAGCCTAACAATGGGGCATAATTCCTGAAACTGACATCAACATAAGGGCACTATTCCTCCCACTGACACCAACTATGGAGAACTAGGCTTCCCACTGACACCAACTACGAGGCACCATTCCTCCCACTGACAACAACTACGGGGCACCACTCCTCCCACTGACACAAACTACGGGGCACCATTCTTCCCACTGACACAAACTACGGGGCACCATTCCTCCCACTGACACCAACTATGGGGCATTATTCCTCCCACTGGCACAAACTATGTGGCACCATTCCTCCCACTGACACCAACTACAGGGCACCATTCTTTCCACTCACACCAACTATGGGGCAGCATTTCTCCCACTGACACCAACTATGGGGCATTAATCCTCCCACTGACACAAACTATGGGGCATTATTCCTCCCACTGACACCAATGATGGGGCACTATTCTTTCCACTGACACCAAAGAGGCGGCACTATTCCTTTCCCTAACACCAATGAGTGGGTACAATTCCTCCAACTGACACCAATAATGAGGCATTGTTACCAACGCCAGGACATTTTCAACTCCTTCCATTCACAGTCTGGCCCCTCTAAAGTCTGAAGGATAATAAACTGGTCCATTGTTTATGAAGTTTGGAGACCCCTGATTTAGGGCTTTCTTCCCCACCCCGACTGTCCCTGGACCTCCCCATTCATCTATTGGATCAATCCTTTCAATTATGGAGGCTCAGCGTCACATGTGGGCAGTACCTGCGTGCAAATACTAGGAACGCCCACTCCTCCAGACTGACACCCACCAATCAAGGCATTTTGATATTTGCTCCCCCCCCACTGCTTGCATCAGGGCTAAAGGATCTTGTGGGGAGAACTGAGGCAGGGGGCTTTGATGTTTTCAGGAAGCTATATAAAGCCCCCTGCTGGCCCCTCCGACCAGCCATGATGTGCCTGCATTGCACAGAGAAACACAGAGGCCCAGTGATGACATTACGGGGTCTAAAATACGATATGCAATGAAAACAGAAGGGTTTTATTTAAAAATGTAATTAGTATGATGATAAGAGGGGGAGGAAAGAACCGGGGAAGGGCAAAATATAAGTAGATTATACTTCAACTTCAACTCGTCCATAAAAAGCCAGACAAGCGGTCACAGCTCCAAAACCTGGAAACCGCTCTGGACCGCAAGGGGGTCCGGTAACGACGGAAGGGAAGCAGTTAAATCTTGCCACACGCAGTCCAAATTTCTTTCATAATAAGGCGGATTGTCCCTTTATAAGGATGCTGTACACATCTTTTTACAACCCAAATAAACACGTGTCCACATGAAGCGTGTGATTGCATCATGAGAAGACGATAAACACTACAAGAGCAGTTCCTGACTCGAAGAGCAGAAAATCCCCGCGTTTCCTGCACTCATAAACACAAACATTGACAAATCATACAAACAACATTTGGGACTCAAACCCCCCCCAATTGCACACACACACACACACACACACGCCTCTCAGGAATTGCTGTTCTCCTTTAAGTGACGAGGGAAAAGAATCGGCGTGGTCTTTTGTACATTACATTACTGGCCACGTGTGGGGTCTCTTCATGCAACACAAACGCTGGGGATCAGCTTTCAAATTCGAGCTTGCAATAATGTCCAGGCTTAATGTAATGTTTATTGCCAAAAACGTCCATTTTAATTTTTTCTTGAGTAACAGCCACGAGTGAAAGGCTGGCTACGGAAAGACAATCCTTTATAATGACGGAGAGACATTGAGAAACGGGAATGAGAGCCAATTTTTTTTTTTTTTTTAGAACTATGGTTTTAGGAGAGATACAGTCCTTAGAAGGGAGGTTTTTTTTTTTTTTTTTCCACTTGTTCATGATTAGAATTCCATATAAAATGTAAGGCCTAACAGCCTTATCATACAGAATTAATAAATCTGAAGCTTTTCATTATTTTTTTTTATTCTGATTCTATATTATTTTATTAATCTCTGTACTTGCTGATTTAAATTTTGAAGCAGATACTATAATTGTAAGGTTCATTTGCTCCTAGATGCTTATACTTACTAGCTTGAAGGTGAGGGTTCTGTGAGACCACACTTATGACGCGTACACACGGTCGGACTTTTCGTCTACAAAAGTCCGACGGACGCCGACGGACCAAATCCGGCGGACAATCCGATCGTGTGTGGGCTTCCCCGGACTTTCATTATCACTAAGGTTATTAGTGGACCCTTTTGTTCACATTCAGTTTGCACATTTTTATTATGTGATTATTTCTATCATTTATTATTTATGTGATATTATTATTTCTTTGAAGTGACTACCCACATATCACATATTTTACTTGATCTTAATTTATTGATTTTCTCCATAGTGCACTGTATGCACACCATCTAGAGAATTCTCTCTCCAACATTGGATTATCACTTCTTTTTCTAATATTACTACATTGTTACATAGTAGGTGAGGTTGAAAAAAGACACAAGTCCATCAAGTCCAACCTATGTGATGTATTGTTGTATTGTATTGTATTGTATTGTGATGTATTGTGTTGTTGTGAACACTTAGATTTTGCTGCAATTATCTAACACTACCTTTTTGCACTTTATTATACATCATAGTTAGCGCGAAGGACACTTTATCAAGGTTCATTTGCTCCCAAAATATTAGTAGAAGTTAAAAGAGTGTTTTTTTTTAAACCGTAGGAGGTTTAGAATTAAAACTAGTTATTCATTTGGTCGTATGTGCTGTGCCTCATTTAAAGTTCCAGGATGAAATAAATTGGTTGTATGGAGATATGTGAAGGGATGGAGGCACATCACTGGGTGCATTAGGCCACATTCTATTTTGGTAGAATTAAAATAGAAGGCACAATTTACTGAAGCATTTTTGTATAGATTAATACAAATGAAACAACAATTATAATAATAATAATTATTATTATTATTGTACAACTGTGAAACTGTTGTTTGTTGTGTTTTATGAAAAAATAAAAAAGTTAACCTCTAAAAAAATAATAATAATAATTATTATTATTATTTATCATGAATATTATTATTATTATTATTATTATTATTATTATACAAGATCTCATATTTTAGGTGCAGAATGGAATTGAAAAGATATTAAAAAATATCCTCAGCTAATAACTTCATGCGAAGGTCTGTCTGTGAGTTATCCCATCTTTGAGACACTTTGAATATACTCTGTTTCACCATTTTCATTGTGATCATTTTTATGTTGTACCCCTACCAGTGTTCATCTACTGGGTTACATTATGTACACTAGTTTTTTACCTGTACTTTTGTATTTCTTACCTGGAAAATAAAAATCTAACGAAAAGAAAAAATAATGTGTATACCTTCATACTGATAGGAAAAGATCCCCCCCCCCCAACTATAGCTGATTGCTGAGATGGAAGACCTCATCCACCAGACAAGGGAGACACCCCCCCCCCCCCGAAATTTTGGAAAACTTGGGCTTGCTGGCTGAATTTTGTGGACACTATGGAGTTCTCCCAAGTAAGGAACAATTAAGATCTTAGCTTTCAACATATATACGGCTGGAAAGGTAGAGTGGGGTATGCCCCTACACCGAGCCTCTCAAGGTAGGGGCATACCCCACTCTTCCTCTCCGGCTGTATATATGTTGAAAGCTAAGATCTTAATTGTTCATTACTTGGGAGAACTCTGTAGAGTCCACAAAATTTAGCCAGCAAGCCCAGGTTTTCCAAAATTTCGAGGGAGTCTCCCAACTCTCTCCCAACTCTCTCTTGACCTTCTCCCAATACCTATGCTGTCCCGATGGGGACCATTCTCCTTCCCACTCCTAACCCCTCTTCCCCTTCTACCTTTTCCCCCTAGACATCCACCTCCACCTCCATTCCCGGATCCCAGTTTAAAATTTTTTGGATGGAACCAATATTATAACTGACTAACAATTACAGACTACTTACACTGCATATGAGTTATAGCCAAGATGTTCCACAAATCTCAAGAAATATTTGCAAAGATTCATTTACTGATGTTATGTATTTTAGGTGTTCTATTTGTTGGTTGTTCGTGACCATGTCCTTATTCGGTCGATCTAGCTCGGATTGATCTCTATTGATGATACATTTGTCATCCTTATGTTTAGTGTTACTGGAAAACCATTTTCTGTATTTTTCTTTTTTTGGAAAATGTAATAAAAATGATTTGAAACCGAAAAAGAAAAAATATCCTCAGCCGATTTTTGGGGGGTTTTTTGGAGAACATAAGTACAAATAGAAAAAATTGAATTTAGAATACATTTTTGGAATCATTTAGAATTAGAAAATCATAATTAGAACACCTTACACTGCAAAATTGTACCACTCATAAAAAGATAGCAATCACGAATGATGTGTTCACCTTCAGTCATTTGTATTAAGACATTTTGTCAATTTTAGTTGCATCCTCAGTTAGGCTCTATTCACACTAATGCGTTTTTTTGATGCATTTTGCAGAAATGCATGGGAATTTTTTAACATGGGTTCCTATGGAACATGTTCACATCAATGCATTTTTGTGCCTCTGCGTTTTTGGAAAGGGTCGGGGACTTTTTTTCATGCAAAATGCAGCTTTTTGCATGTAATAGATTTCAATGGACCAGGCATCCAAAACGCAAGTACCGCATTTTTACTGCATTTTTGCCGCGTTTTTTTTTTTCATTCTTTTTTTTTTTTACACTGGATACAGTATAAAAAAAAACACTGTAAAAAAAACAAAACAAAACGCAAAACGCGGCAAAAACGCATGTTCAAAAACGTGGCAAGCACCGTAAAAAGCACTGCAGAAACGCTCAAAAGCAACATGCATAGATGTGAATCGAGCCTAAAGCCTCATCTTAACTTTACACCCTGCACTGTGTGGGACTTGAGCTAGAAATTCAGTTGCCATTTTGCTCTATGGAGCGATTATAAAGGGGCTTTATGATTGTATAGATCACCCCATAATGTGAAAAAAATATAACATTCCTAGAAAATCAGCAAACCTGGAAAATAGAAATAAATGTAAAAATAACTCCAAAAAAACAAGAATAAGTCAAGAATCATGGAATAAATCATTTTAAAAATAGTAAATTGTTCATTGCTTTTCTCCTTATCAATCTCCTTATTTTTAAACACATCCAATATTTTTTAAATCCTCCACATGATTAAAATTGATGTAAATATTTTACTAACATTCTGCATAGTATCATTATAAGTCCAGCAAAAAGCTGTATGTTTTTTTCGACATAATCATTTTATGAATTTTTTTTCTATTTTTGTCATGTTATTAAGCGCTGCACAAACCGTGGGCGCTATATAAATCCTGTATAATAGCAATAATAATAATAATATATCCTGAGCACAGCAAGTAGACATTAACATGCTTACTTCCATAGAATAATATATCACAGGGTCAATGCCGTAACAGACAACTCACCCACCTCCCACCCAGTAAGAGGCGATGCTAACCGTGTGTTTAAATCATTATTTTGGATTTCCTTATCATTTTACAATAATTTTATAAAACTCTAGAAATGGCTGTTTTTGGATCTAAATCTTCATGCAACCTCGTTTTTCTGCTTTAAATGTAATTATTAATTTTTTATACAATTTGACATTTATTTTATGAGTACAGTGAGCAAACATAATCACTGTTTTTGACTAATCATATCTGGTTCACTGGTATATAACTAACAATGGGATGTTACTGTACATAAAACTGTCTTCTTAGCTCAAGATAAAAATGAAAGTTATTGTAAAAGATCACTTTGTAAAACAACCCATTTCATTTAACCACTTCAGCCCCGGAAGGATTTACTCCCTTCCTGACCAGAGCATTTTTTGCGATTCGGCACTGCGTTGCTTTAGCTGACAATTGCGCGGTCGTCCGGCGTTTTACCCAAACAAAATTGACGTCCTTTTTTCCCCACAAATAGAGCTTTCTTTTGGTGGTATTTGATCACCTCTGCGGTTTTTATTTTTTGCGCTATAAACAAAAAAAGAGCGACAATTTTGAAAAAAAAAAAACATTATTTTTTACTTTTTGCTGTAATAAATATCCCCAAAAAATATATAAAAAAAATAATTTCTTCCACAGTTTAGGCTGATATGTATTCTTCTATATATTTATGGTAAAAAAAAATGCAATAAGTGTGTATTGATTGGTTTGCGCAAAAGTTATAGCGTCTACAAAATAGGGGATATATTTATGGCATTTTTATTATACTTTTTTTTTTTTACTAGTAATGGCGGCGATCTGCGATTTTTAGCGGGACTGCGACATTATGGCGGACAGATCGGACACTTTTGACACTATTTTGGGACCATTGACATTTATACAGCGATCGGAGCTACAAATAGCCACTGATTACTGTATAAATGACACTGGCAGGGAAGGGGTAAACACTAGGGGGCGATCAAGGGGTTAAGTGTGTTCCCTGGAGGTGTTCTAATTGTAGGGGGATGGGCTCACTACAACATGACAGAGATCACTGCTGCCGATGACAGGGATCAGTAGATCCCTGTCATCCCTTTAATCTGCTTTCAGTAGATCCCTGTCATGTTGCTAGGCAGAACAGGGAAATGCCTTGTTTACATAGGCATCTCCCCATTTTGCCTCTCCTCGCCGCAATCGTGGGCCACTGGTGAACATCGAGTTAGTAGGACCCGCGGGCACGCTCCCACGGCGCGCGGCGGGTGCGCGCGCCGAAGGCAAGGGAAAGTCCACACACCCGCTAGGCAGCGAATTCAAAGGGACGTATAGGTACACCCTTTTGCCTGCCCGTGCCATTCTGCCGACATAAATCGGCGTGCAGCCGCCAGCAGGTGGTTAAAATAGAAATGAAAGACAAACATTTTTGTATAAATATAAAAAAATTATAAATACCTTATTTTGCCCTTTTTTTATAAGTGATCACATCCCCTCTGTTCTCAGCTGGGGGTAGGAGAAACAGCAGCACATTAAGCTTCCCAGTGAATGGCTGTGCAGGGGAGGCGTGTCGGGGCAAGTTTGATCATTGGAGGAGAGCAAGCTGAGTTCTCAGCATAGCTAAAGAACTGACCACGGCCTGCTCTCCTGCTTAGCGTGGTCAGTTTTTAATAGGAAAGCAGAGGGACTGGCAGGAACACCAGGGATTTCACATACAGGAAGCAATACAAAGAGGACAGGATACTTTTCCACACAAGTAAATGGTACAGCAGACGCATATCAGGAATATGAAATGTTGGGGTAAGAAACACTTTAACAATTTGTTACGAATTTCATCAGGATAAAAATTGTGTATATATATATATATATATATATATAGAGACTAAATTTTGAAATAAACGTTTAATGACACAGGATTTCCAGAACACTAGAGGTTAGCTAAAGAGACAGTACCGCAGAAGAAACTTGCTTTGTTCAATTATTTTTATTCCTTATATGATTATTATTATTTTATCTATGTATATTATTATTATAAAATTATATATATGTATATATATATATATATATATATATATATATATATACATATATGTGTATATATATATGTATATGTATATATATATATATATATATATATATATATATATATATGTATATATATATATATATATATATATATATATATATATATATATATATATATATATATACATATACATATATATATACACATATATGTATATATATATATATATATATATATATATATACATATATATATATATATATATATATATATTTATATATATATATATATACATATATATATATATATATATATATATACATATATATACATATATATATATATATATATACATATACATATATATATATATATATATACATATATATATATATATATATATATATATATATACATATATATATATATATATATATATATATATATATATATATATATATATATATATATATAGTTTTTTTTAATATTGTATTTATATAATAAAAAATATAATAAATATATATATATATATATTTTTTTTTATTATATGTAGTATTATAATAGAAACGATAATGCACATACTGTAATATTTTTAAGATTTAATAACAAATTTATGCAATTAAACATATTCAAACATTCTTTTCTAGATGTGTATATTCTATATAAAAAAAAAAAGTCATTATATTGAAATTTCCTGTAATGTTAATACTTCCCTCTCTATGCATTTTTAGAATTTTATTCAGCTCCAGCGCCAAAGAAGATGAAGTTGAATATAGTCATTAACGCTGGCCATTAAAGGAAGGAAAAAAAAAATGTAAAATGAAATGTGGGATTTTTTGGCTGCGTGCTTTCCAGAGACCTGCGTTCCCAATTCTGCTTTTAGGTAAATTAACATGTGGTCAATGACTCATCGAGGAGAGCTATTAGCTCCACGCATGAACTTTCAGATGGGCCAAGTCAAACATATCAGCCTGAATGTGTTTGTTTTCATTACGGTTTATAGATATTCCAGTGCATCAAAAAAGGTAACTAATTCTGTAGTTTTAAACATCTAATATGGCTACACTCAAATTTTGGGGGCTTAACTTTGAAACTGGAGAATAAATTAAGAAAAACAGGATCACTCCCTCGGCAGTGTGCAAGAAGATAAGCCTAGCTTAAGTCCAAAAGTCTGCTCCGGCAGGTGGCTAAAATTTACTTTAACCCTCGGCTGGTTTGTAGCTGGGAATGTAAAGTGCCTGTTGTTCTTTATTTGAAGGTGGATGCTTAATGAGCAAGCAGTGCATTGTGGGTACTTGTCACTTGCTGCTAGGCCTGTACAGATTGAATGTTAAAAAAAAAATATTTAGGACCATTTTCATTCTTGTAATGACTTTTTTTTCATATTTTTTTTACCAAAAAAATCTACATTTGTGCAAGCAGAGTTGTTCAAGTAGTGTTTTTTTTTCATTAAAAAAGTTATGTATTTTAGGTAATAGTTTTCTATAGTTTTATGAGCTAAATTGCATTTTTTTGTCGCACGCAATCCTCCGATACCAGTGCGCCATTGTTGACTGTCAGTTTGCAGCAGTTGGAAGATGCAGAGAAGCGAGAAGCTGAATGGGCGGTATGTAAAAAAACAGACACACAAACACACACACACATCTAAATGAAACACGTTTGTCTGGTCAGCTTAACGTAGGGATCTGGAGTACATCAGTTTGCTTAAATTACACTTTTTCGTCTTACATTCCCAAGTTAATAAAAGTGTAGTGATGCAAAAAAAATTAATGTAGCAAATCCTTTTTAAGATCCAATATGACCCTTTGTCATAAAGGTGCAAAACATTTCCTCCATTTTAAGCATTTTTTGTTATTGTTTTAATTTTTTGTATTATTGTTTTATTATTACCTTAATTTGTTATATTTTATTTTTATATTTCTTATTATTATTACCTTAAATTTATTTTTTTTAGCATTTTTAGTTTTATATTTGTTATTGTTTTTTCTTTAATTTTTATTATTGTTTTATTACTATTATTATTATTATTAGGCTTCACGCTTATGCAGATTGGATGCATCTTTCTCCGCATCCAATTCACATGACAGGAGAGTGTGCCCGGCTCGCAATGGAGCCGATTTACACACCTCCGGGACAGCCGCGGTCCGCACTTGGTAAGGGTCCTGTGCGTCTTTGGTTCCGATTCAGGTGCAAATTCAGGCAAAAATTCAGACCAGATTCGCACCTGAATCGGTGAACAGGGACGCACCGGACCCGTTGCTATGAGCCGCAGCCGCACATATGTGAACCCAGCCCTATTATTATTACCTTGATTTTATATTTTAATTTTTAGTGTTTTTTTTTTTTTTATTTCTGCAAATTTGCGCACAACTGTATTTTCCAAAAATTGCAGCATTTTTGCTACAAATACATCAGCTCTCCAAAAAGTTCCCTCTATATCACTGATCACCCACACAATGAAGGAAAATCCCAAACAACCTTTTAGCCTTGGTTAAAGTATTCAAAAAACATAGATCCTGTTTTTTTGGGTTTTTTTACTCAAAAACACCAAATTTTAAAATCAGCCAAACAGTCATTCAATCAATAAATACACAACTTTCTAAATCCATATTTAAAGTAGATGTAAACCTCAATGGAAAAAATGTAGTTTGCTCTGTACACTGAAAATCATAATTAATTGCCCTTTTTAAAAAAGAAAGAACATTTTTATTTTTTTTACTTTTTATCCTTTATCCATCTTAGTGCTGCTGAATGACAACAATGGACCATACTTGTGTAATATGTGTTGGAACAGCCACTTGTATTCCCCATCAAAAGCCCATGTGACAGGATGACTACACAGTAGTCTCAAAAGACGCGTTGGTGGAGCACTGAATTTTTTAATAGGTGAAAATAACTCAATGTATAATTTTTGATGGCAGTTCTTTGTCAATTATGGTGTCCCCAAGGGTTCTAGGAGAGGTCAAAACAGTATATGAAAAGATGAGAGTACCAAAGGTTTCTATTAGGTTCAGTTAAGGTTTATTTATCTTGGCATACAGTCACAGGCTATAGCCAACGCGTTTTGGGGCCCACTTCTCTCCCGTCATCACGGCTGAAGGACAAGATAGCAAAAAAACAATATAAATAGGAATATCTAAAATACCAACATCACCTATTGGTAAGGTATTGTGTAAACCATTATAAATTGTTGTAGTATACCATACCTTATCAATAAGTGATGTACTTGCTGTTTTAGATTTTTTTATGCTATCTTGCCCCTGAACCTTGGTGAAGCTGTGACCCCCCAAAATGTGTTGGTTATTTATCCTGTGACCTTTTGTCAAGATCAATAAACTTTTATTTTGGACCTAACAGAAGGCTGGATGACTACACAGGAGGAGACAGAATGTTGTCACCCTATAACAGGAAGTGCCTGAACAAGGACCTTCATGTTAGGATCACCAGGGAATATTTTAATGATAATAAATTAAAAAAATTAAAACTAAACATTTGAAAATGACTTTTGAAACTACAGGAGATTTTAGGGGTTGGGTTTACATCTATTTAAAAATGAAAAAAGATATGTGTACAGATCACTAAATAACTGAAATTGATACTTGAGATATATAATTAAATTGTTTCTCTCACCTTTCACAGAAGTGGTAGACATATCTTTGGATAGCCCAATATTTTAGATTTTTTTTTCACATACTGTCAGGGTAGAGTTTCTAAAATTGAATAGGCTGTTTACATTGCAAGGGAATTTTTCCTTGACTTGGTGAATAAGGAAAAGCTCCTCTGGTTTCCATAATCCAATCCTGTGCAAGCAATAAATACAGCTTTTTTTATTTTCCCTTGGGGTGATTGGGTATTTCTTGTGAAGTAAATTTTCACCACATTTGTTATTCTAAGGGAACGTTCCCTTGCAAAGTTCAAAATGGCAGCCTTCGTTGACTTGTTACATTCCAATCCAGACTTGCTGTATCATTGATGGCAAAAAAAATAAAAAATTGGCAATTATTGTAAACTGTGAACATCTTACAGACCCCAGATGCCACCAAGGCCTCAAAGTTGCCTATACCATTGATGGCAAAATAAAAAGAAAGGCAACTATTGTAAGGTGTGAACATCTTACAGACTTCAGATGCCATCAAGGCCTCAAATTTGCCTATCCCATCGATGGCAAAAAAAAGTTGGTAATTATTCTAAGCTCTGAACATCTTACAGACCTCAGTTGTCCCCAAGACTTTGAAGTTGCCTATACCATCGATGGAAAAAAAAAAAGGCAACTATTGCTATTGTAAGGTGTGAACATCTTACAGACTTCAGATGCCACCAAGGCCTTTAAATGTGCCTCTTACACTGATGGCAACAACAAAAAAAAATATTGTCAATTATTGAAAGCTTTGAACATCTTACAGACCTCAGATGCTACCAAGGCCTCAAAGTTGCCTATCCCATCGATGGCAAGAAAAAAAAGTTGGCAATTATTGTAAGCTTTGAACATCTTACAGACCTCAGATGCTACCAAGGCCTCAAAGTTGCCCATCCCATCGATGGCAAGAAAAAAAAAGTTGGCAATTATTGTAAGCTCTAAAAATCTTAAAGAACTCAGGTTCCACTAGGGCCTCAAAGCTGCCTATCCCATCAATGGCAAAAAATAAAACTAAAAATTGGCAACTATTGTAAGGTGTGAACATCTTACAGACCTCAGATGCCACCAAGGCCTCAAATCTGCCTATTATATTGATGGCAACAAAAAAAATACCATTTATTGTAAGTTGTGAGCATCTTACAGACCTTAAGTAAAAAAGATTAAGTAGAGAGCGCTACCTGAGTGTAGTATTAGAATGAACAGATTTAATCGCAAGATTAAAGACACTTACAGGAACAAAATAAAAAACAGGCTTATCTGGTACGTGGGGGGGGGCGCTCCAATCCATCCCACAAACATCGCGCTGCGCACAGAGAATACAGTGGACACTGGTGCTGTGAAGAAGCTGGAAGGCACTCAGAGAAGCCGGGAGAGCCACCGTGGACCGCAGGACGGATGTGACGTCACCTGAGGTGGCCAGGATACACACAGGAAGAGTCACTGTAATGGACAGGCTACACACTCTGAGCTATAGCTCCTTTTAAAGGCCATGGCATGGATCGGAGTGCCCCCCATGCACCAGATGAGCCTGTTTTTTACTTTGTTCCTGTGAGTGTTTTTAACCTTGCGATTAAATCTGTTCATTCTAATACTACACTCAGGTGGTGCTTCCTGTTTTGTCTTTTTTACTTGTTTTCATAGAGTTGGCTTATTTCTAAGGACAGCTGCCACCATTAGCCATGAATTGGACTCATGAACTTTTTATAGCCTGTTTGATTGACTGTTTTCACTTCACGTTGCCCATGAATACATTTGATAACTCATAGGGCTTCCATTGTGCATGAACAGAGTGTGTTTTGCACCAGTTACCTCCATTTCTTGTTTTGATCTTACAGACCTCAGATGCTACCAAGGCCTCAAATTTGCCTATAGCATCGATTAGAAAAAAAAAAAGTTGGCAATTATTGTAAGCTCTGAACATCTTACAGACCTCAGATGCCACCAAGGCCTCAAAGTTGCCTATACCACTGATAGCAAAAAAATGGCAACTTTTGTAAGGTGTGAACATCTTACAGACTTCAGATGCCACCAAGGCCTCAAATTTGCCTCTTACATTGATGGTAACAAAAAAAATGTTGTCAATTATTGTAAGCTTTGAACATCTTACAGACCTCAGATGCTACCAAGGCCTCAAAGTTGCCTATCCCATTGATGGCAAACAAAGTGGCAATTATTGTAAGCTCTACACATCTTAAAGACCTCAAATTCCACTAGGGCTTCAAAGCTGTCTATCCCATCAATGACAAAAAATAAAAACAAAAGTAACTATTGTAAGGTGTGAACATCTTACGGGACCTCAGAAGCCACCAAGGCCTCAAATTTGCCTGTTCCATTGATGGCAAAAAAAAAAAATTAAAATCGGCAATTATTGTAAGCTCTGAACATCTTAAAGACCTCAGATGCCACCAAGGCCTCATTGTTGCCTATCCTAAAACAGCCATCGTTCACAAAGGTGTTGCATTTTTTCTTTCCTTTTTTTTATTTTAGTATAATTAGTTGAATTAGCGAGCATGATTTGTATCCTGTTTTCCTTCAAAGGCTGACTTTACTTCAGGGTTATTTTGGAAGAGGGAAAAAAAAAAAACATCCTTTCATTTTAACGACTGATCAAAGAGAACTCTTTTCCCCTAATGCCTAAAGTTAGTTTTAAGTGAAAAATAGCATTCTCACATGCAGGAATAATGAGTAATTTGGCCCCCACGTCAGCGAAATCCACGAGGGTTTTGAATGACTGCTCCGAGGATGGCTTGTTTCGGGGTTTTCTAAATACAGCAGCGGTTAATTGAAGACAGAAGGATGGAGAGCGAGCCTCCCGTTCCCACTGATGAACTAATTTGCCTGTTGCTCAACCATCCTAAAGTGTTTACCGTAATTAACACCACCTCGCTCAATCTGATGAGATCAATTCATCTCACTGAGATCTAATTAGATATTCTTATTACAAGGGCCTTGCGCACTGAGTGGCCCGATCCTTGCCATCTATGGAGGCCCTTCGACCACCCACCGAGACCGGGCCCTTGGGAATTATATACCCTGCAAAATATGTTTCAGTGAGTGCCTATGCCCTGCACTCTACGCTTGGATGAATCCTCCCCTGAAGTATGTTTTCCTTTAAAAATATTGTGACTTTAACTGTTCCTCTGCCGAAAATTGTGAGCCTTTCAAGGAGGGATTTGAGGATTAAAATTTGTTTCCAAATTACAAGCAAACAATGTTATGGTTTAAAAAAACTTACCTACACAATGATCTCAACCACAAAATACAGACATTGACCAAATTTTTGGTGGCCTTGTTCTATTCTAGTTCTTCATCAAATCAATTTTCAAAGGTGGTATAGCACAAGACCCTTAAAATTGTACAAAAAAGAGGCATTTTGTCTTATGTTAGTGCATATGTTTGAATAAAGATTGGATATATTGTGTACCCTGTCTTTTGGGCAGTGCCCTACATCTATTGACTGTGCCCACTGATGTTATCTTGAGGGCTTGCAAAACCCAAAAGTCGCTAATGAAGTATGATTTAGTATCACAGAAGGGGTATTTAGTCCCATAGTCCCGTGTGTTTAGTGCAAAAACTAGTGACTAGCAACCTTCTACCAAGTAAACTAGGACTTGTGGTTAATAAGACTCAGCTTTAAAGCATGACTCCAAAAAGCATCCAAGCATGCAGTTAAAATACTTACATAGTGGATCTTCTACCTACCCAAGAATATATGAGTTTGCACAGCCAATTCTGTAAAACCTTGACCTCTGAGGCAACGATAACAGCACAACTCGGTCAAGTTGTACAAAAAAAACAAGCAGCGGACCCTCGAGGAGGCCATCTCTCTGCTCACTCTGCTTCCTTCCAGTACATGTGTGCTGCAACTGAGCCTCACTGGTTCTTAGTGCCGGCTCCTCCTTCTCTCAAGGTGGGGCTTGCTGAGTATGAGGTTACAGGATTCAGATACTTAAAGTGGAAGAAAAGCCTATTGTTGGCCATGCAAGGCTAAGTTTTTTTTTATTTAGCCATTGAATCAAATGGAAAAAAACTGAACTAATTCTCTCCCCCACACATTTGGGGTGGATGCGGGAATCCTCCCCACTTTGTCATTGTATTCTGACAGTGGAACTCCCCCACCGTTAGAATACACTGATCAGCACTGCAGCCAATTGGCTGCATGCATTAATTGATGCAAAATTTTCCAACGACCATAGATGGAGCGAAATGTGTCTGGTCCCTACTGAACCAGCCAAATTTCAATCCATCTATGGCCAGTTGAAATCAAACTATTCTTTATAATGTTTTCTTCCCCCCCCCCCTCCATCCTATTCTGCCTAACCTGTATAAAAAGATATGTGTACTTACTTATTTTTATTCCAGTCTGGTCATGTGATCCTGCAGCTCTGACTCCCCTGTGTCAGTAAGCAGCTGCTGCAGTGGAGAGGAGGGAGTACCAACAACAGCTGGGCCATGGGAGCAGTCACAGCTCCCAGAATTCCAAGCCATTGTCCATCACCTACTGAGCCTGAGCTGTGGGGTCACGTGACTGGATCAGACTGGATCAGATAATATTTTCAATAATTGGACTTAGGTTTTTCTTCTACTTTAACAAGATAAGGGCATTAGAGGTGACACCATAATGTTAAAAAATGATGCATAAAATGATTTGCTAATTAATTAATAATTACATTATTTGGTGCTTATTAATATTTGTGTCAAATATGTTTACATTCGTTACAGGCATACAACCCAATATGTGTAAGTGACTTAATTGGACTTTGTTGGGTCCACTTTTAAGAGAAAACAAGTTTGTATCATAAACATATTAGAGCAAAACGGTGAGTTTCTGCAGTAGCTTAGTTAATGTGGCCCCAAAAAAACAAGAACTGTCCTAGGATGGAAAGGGACCTGGGGGTCCTAGTAGAAGATAGGCTCAGCAATGGCATGCAATGCCAAGCTGCTGCTAACAAAGCAAACAGAATATTGGCATGCATTAAAAAGGGGATTCATTCCAGAGGTAAAACGATAATTCTCCCGCTCTACAAGACTCTGGTCCGGCTGCACCTAGAGTATGCTGTCCAGTTCTGGACACCAGTCCACAGGAAGGATGTACTGGAAATGGAGCAAGTACAGAGAAGGGCAACAAAGCTAATAAAGGGTCTGGAGGATATTAGTTATGAGGAAAGGTTGCAAGTACTGAACGTATTCTCTCTGGAAAAGAGACGCTTGACGCTATTGATTTCAATATACAAATCCCATACTGGTGACTCCACAATAGGGATAAAACTTTTTCGCAGAATGGAGTTTAACAAGACACGTGGCCACTCATTAAAATTAGAAGAAAAGAGGTTTAACCTTAAAGGGGTTGCATTAAGGTGAAAAAACACCTGGCACTCTCCGCCCCCACCCCGAGCCCCCGTTTTACTTACCTGAGCCCTGAATCTCCGCGGGCGCGATCCCGTGTTGCTTTCCCTCAGCTCTTGTGGGCTCTTCATTGGATGATTGATAGCAGCGCAGCCATTGGCTCCCGTTGCTGTCAATCAAATCAATGACGCAGCGTGCCGGGGGGCGGGGCCGAGTGATACACTCGGCGGTTATGGCCGCCGAGTGTATCACACGGAAGCACGCCTGCAAGCTAACCCCCTTGGGAGAGCGCTTCCCAGAGGGGGGTTAGCTCTTGCGGGGAGGAGCCGAGACAGCCGCCGGGGGACCCCAGAAGATGAGGATCGGGGCCACTCTGTGCAAAACAAACTGCACAGTGGAGGTAAGTATGATATGTTTGTTATTTAAAAAAAAAACAAAAAAAACCTTTACAACCCCTTTAAAAACTACGTAAAGGGTTCTTTACTGTAAGAGCGGCAAGGATGTGGAATTCCCTTCCACAGGCGGTGGTCTCAGCTGGGGGCATCAATAGTTTCAAGAAACGATTAGATAAGCACCTGAACGACCATAACATACAGGGATATACAATGTAATACTGACATATAATCACACACATAGGTTGGACTTGATGGACTTGTGTCTTTTTTCAACCTCACCTACTATGTAACTGTAACTTTTATCACATGCTCGGTGCATATGAAAGATGACTGACTTGTACAGTCCCCAAAAGACCTGCCAACCATCCTTAGTCTATAATGAGATCTGTATATGGTTGCCCTAAGTTTTACAATCTTGAGAATTTTAGTTTACATAATTTTGTGAAATATCTGGCACATTCGTATCTTTATTAAGCTGCTCGGGGCAATCTCCCTTCATACATACAAATAACCCAATAAAACAAAGTAGCTTTGCTAATGTAGAAAGACCTTTTGGATGTTTTTTTACTGGAAATGTTGCCAATAACTGAAGTCACCCTAATTCAATAAATTTGATGGAGATTAAAGTCTATGTACAGCCAAAATTTTCTTTACTTTTTGGACAGAGAGTGGAGGGATCGGATCCCCTGTCTTTGTCCCAATTAGGCAGTGTCACCATCTCTGTTTGTCCTGTTGATGGAAAGTTATGCCCTGTACACACGACCGGTTTTCGCGTCGGAATAAACTCTGAAGGTTTTTCCGACGGAGTTCTGATGGAATTCCACTGAAATTGTCCTGCGTACACACGATCACACCAAAGTCCGACCGTCAACAACGCCGTGACATACAACCGCTAGGACGGGACCAGAAAAGGGAAGTTCAATAGCCAGTAGCCAATAGCTTTTGTCTCGTACTTGCTTCAGAGCATGCGTAGTTTTTGGTACATCGAACAGCATACAGACGACCAGTTTTCCCGATAGGGATTGATTCCGTTGGAAATATTTAGAACATGTTCTCTTTCTAGGTCCGTCAGAATTTTTGACGTAAAAAGTCCGATGAGGCATACACACGATCGGAATATATGATGAAAAGCTCCCATCTGACTTTTTCTGTCGGACATTCCGCTCGTGTGTACGGGGCATAAGAGAAAATCCAAAATATTACAGTTTTCACCAAAACAGGAGTAGAGGGTACATCCTTCAAGCTCACCTTTATTTTGCCTTTCCTGTTGGCTCCAATGCATTTTTCGAAACTACATTTTTCCAAAACCTCTGTTGAAGAAAAAAACTCTCAATTTCACGCATCCTCTACTTTGTAACTAGAGAACATTTTAACAGTGAACTAAAACTGTTATGCCATGGATCTTTCTAGATGTTGCCATAAGATCTGTTTCTATTATTATTTTAATCCTGTTATTCAGTCTTTGTGATGGAATGTGACTGGGACATTTAGACTCTCAGAAGTATAATACTACTCATGACTGTGCCCCTGTGTACAAAGTCAGGTCCATAAAGACATGGTGTGACCAGCTTGGTGTGGAGGAACTCAAGTGTCCTGCACAGAGCTATGACCTCAACCTTGCTGAACACCTTAAGGATAAATTGGAACACCCATTGGAACCAAGTATTCTCACCTAACATCAGTGCATGGGCACAAATTCCAACAGACACCCTCCAAAATCTTGTAGAAAGTCTTCCCAGAAGAGGGGAGGATGTTATAGCCAAAAAGGGGTCAACACAATAATAATGGCCATGGGTGTGGTGGTGGTCATCTCCATATTAATGGCCATGGGGGTGGTGATGGTCAACTCCGTATTAATGCCAAGGAATTTGTTAATCACTGATTTTAAAAACACAGAGTGGATCAAAAAAGATAAGTGATGCTCATTTCCTCAATGTCTCTAACATCTTCACAACCTGTTAGGTCATCCCGGGTTAAACTGTTCTGCTGTTCATGAGTTCAGAAGCAGAAAATCTTTTCCATGTCAACTGCAAGCAGACCTAAGAAATGACCAGACTTACCTTAAAGCGGAGTTCCACCCAAAAATGGAACCCCCCCCCCCTCCGGTGTCACATTTGGCACCTTTCAGGGGGGAGGGGGGAGCAGATACCTGTCTAATACAAGTATTTGCTCCCACTTCCGGCAATAGATCATATAGGCCCCTCCTTCACCCCCCCCCCCACTGTCTTCTGGGAGACACACAGGTCCCAGAAGACAGCAGGGACCAGTCTTGACACGCACCGTGACTCACGCATACGCAGTAGGGAACCAGGATGTGAAGCCGCAAGGCTTTACTTCCTAATTCCCTTACTTAAGATGGTGGTGCCTCCACCGGGGAGCCGAGAGACGGGTCGGCTTTGGGTGAGGACATTGCGGGTTCCCTGGACAGGTAAGTGTGCTTATTTTAAAAGTCAGCAGCTGTAGTATTTGTAGCTGCTGACTTTTATTTTTATTTTTTTGGCGGAACTCCGCTTTAAGGACCTATTTACTTTTTTGAGGTGCCTTGACGAACATGCATTAACGCGTATCATGTTGCACGTTAATATGCATTGTATTAGGGTAGCCCGGTGAATAGACTGCCAATGCACCTTAAAGTGTCTAAAATTGCACCTACAATTTGTATTGCAATGCATGGCAAATAATGATGAGCTGAACACATATAAAACTGTCAATTCTAGCAGGTCAGCGATCACTGATCAAAATATGGCCATGTATGGCCACATTAGGTTAGTGATGCCTCCAGCATCCTTGCCCCTTTTTTTACATGTACCTGTGGGAGGGGAATTTCCCAGCCACAACTGAATGGGCTGGTGGCCCTCTATCATGTGAGCTTCGTGCAGGTTCGCGCCAAACTGGGTTCACCACTTATCACTAATGGCAATGCAGTACAAAGTAGATGTTTTTCCTTAGGTTTGGTTGACACAGGTATGACCAGGCATGGGAGCGTTTCCACACTTTGTTTTGTGTATTGCTACACATCGCATGTAGGGCAACCCACCCATTTCAATGCGCTTCTGTACGTGTGAGAAATGCAGAAAAGAAGTCCCTTACTCTTTTCCAAAATCTTGCTGCACCGAACCACATGGTACCACTACACATCTGTGACTGTGACTTTTTCAGGAGTTGCAGTGTCTTCTTCAGTGGATACAGTGACTTCTTCTGGAGCTAAGGTGACTTCTTCAGTAGCTACAATGACTTCTTCTGGAGCTAAAGTGACTTCTTCAGTAGCTACAGTGACTTCTTTAGGAGTTACAGTGACTTCTTCAGTGGATACAGCGACTTCTTCCATAGCTGGAGTAACTTCTTCAGGAGTTACAGTGACTTCTTCAGTAGATACAGAGACTTCTTCAGTTGACACAGTGACTTCTTTATTAGATAAAGTGACTTCTTTAGTAGCTACAATGACTTCTTCAAGCGCTACAGTGCCTTCCTCGGTAGCTACATTGAATCTTCAGTACCTACAGTGATTTCTTCAGGAGTACAGTGACTTCTTCTGGAGCTACAGTGACTTATTTTGTAGCTACGGTAACTTCTGGAGATACTGTGACTTTTTCCGTAGCTACAGTGGCTTCTATCTTCAGTGGACACAGTGACTTCTTTAGTGTATACAGTGACTTCTTCCTTAGCCAGAGTGAGTTCTTCAGGAGTTACAGTGACTTCTTCAGTAGCTACAGTGACTTCTTCCAGAGCTAAAGTGACTTCTTCAGTATCTACAGTGACGTCTTCAGTGGATATAGTGACTTCTTCCATAGTCGAAGTTACTTTTTCAGGAGTTACAGTGACTTCCTTAGTAGATACAGAGACTTCTTCAGTTTACACAGTGACTTCTTTAGTAGATATGTTGACTTATTCAGAAGCTACATTGCTTTCTTCAGTGGATACAGTGACTTCATTCATAGATTCAGTGACTTCTTTGGTAGCTACAATGACTTATTCAGGAGTGACAGTGACTTCTTCTGGAGCTACAGTGACTTCTTTTGTACAGTAGCTACAGTGACTCCTCTATAACATTGAAGGTCCTTTTTCAGCTGTATTCCACCTAGACTAGTAGATATCATTAGATCAGGTTTACAAATGTATTGTCCAGTTCTAATGAAAACGCTGGGCATGCTGGATCTGCAGAACATTATAGAAGAACTTTTTTGCCATCTGTGTCTCATTGGGGAGATTTCCTTTCACTTTCTGTCTCATAGCCAAAACCGGAAGTGAGAGGAAATCCCTCCAAAGTGAGGGAACCCCTGGTTATCACCAGACCTGGTTTCACAAATGGAAGATTTCCTATCTATTCCTGTTCTGGTGACAACTCAATTTTTTTTTTTTTTTTTTTCACTTTCATTCTGGGTGATCATGGTCACCAGGACAAATAGAGAGGGTGAATCTCCTTAACGGGGACACAGAGAGCAAAAAAAAAATAAAACAAATCATAAAAACTATCAATAATGCAGTATTACATGCTGTTCATACTCACTCAGTCACTATGCGAGTTGTTTTCTGTATTCTGCAAAAAATCTGGTTGATCCTGCTGCTCTCTATCTCCACCTTCTGTCCATGTTCCCAATGCAGCTAGGGATTTTGTAGATGTAGTGGCAACTCTGCACATGCTCAGTTTTCAGTGAGTTTCTATACTGAGCATTTCCTCCCTATCACATCTGAGCAGCCCATGCGAAGATAGAAACACACATGTGGGCGTATACACAGTGGTAAGTGACAGCCCACTCCCTCCCTCCTCCTCCATGCCCACTAACCAGCTAAACACAAAGGGGGTGGAATATTACATGTTGATTGAAGGAGGCTTGACCTCCCTCTTGTTCTAAGACACAGACTGGAGGGTCAACATAGACAGTGACTGGCAGAAACCTGCACACATCATGTTATTTCCACAAAATAATAAAGATTTGATTTCAAATATATACTATATTACCAAAAGTATTAGAACGCCTGCCTTTACACGCACAGGAACTTTAACTGTATCTCAGTCGTATGCCCCGTACACACGGTCGGACATTGATCGGACATTCCGACAACAAAATCCTAGGATTTTTTCCGACGGATGTTGGCTCAAACTTGTCTTGCATACACACGGTCACACAAAGTTGTCGGAAAATCCGATCGTTCTGAACACGGTGACGTAATACACGTACGTCGGGACTATAAACGGGGCAGTAGCCAACAGCTTTCGTCTCTTAATTTATTCTGAGCATGCGTGGCACTTTGTGCGTCGGATTTGTGTCGGAATTTCCGACAATGGATTTTGTTGTCAGAACATTTTATAGCCTGCTCTCAAACTTTGTGTGTCGGAAATTCCGATGGAAAATGTGTGATGGAGCCTACACACGGTCGGAATTTCCGACAACAAGGTCCTATCACACATTTTCCATCGGAAAATCCGACCGTGTGTACAAGGGAACTAGTCTGTAGGATTCAATATTGAGTTGGCCCACCCTTTGGAGCTATAACAGCTTTAACTCTTCTGGGAAAGGTCTCCACAAGGTTTAGGAGTGTGTCTATAGGAATGTTTGACCATTCTTCCAGAAGTGCATTTGTGAGGTCAGCCTCATATGTTGTTGACGAGAAGGCCTGGCTCGCAGTCTCTGCTCTAATTCATCCCAAAGGTGTTCTATTGGGTTAAGGTCAGGACTCTGTGCAGGCCAGTCAAGTTCCTTCACGCCAAACTCGCTCATCCATGTCTTTATGGATCTTGCTTTGTGCACTGGTGCACAGTCATGTTGGAACAGGAAGGGGCCATCCCCAAACTGTTCCCACAAAGTTGGGAGCATGAAATTGTCCAAAATGTCTTGATATGCTGACCACTTAAAGGGGTTGTGATTCTACACAGCGGGAGCTGATCAATGGGTATCTCTGACCCGATGTCCTCCGGCACCCGCTAATCATTCTGTACACGGGCAGATCGGCAGTCTGCCTATGTAAACAAGGTGGATCGCCGTTCTGTCAGTACAGAAGGCATGGATCCTGTGTTCTTGTAAAGCAGAAACACTGATCTATTATTATTATTAATATTATACAGGATTTATACAGTGCCAACAGTTTATGCAGCACTTTACAACATGAGGGCAGACAGTACAAATACAATACACTTTAATACAGTAGGAATCAGAGGGCTCTGCTCGTTAGAGCTTACAATCTAAGAGGGAAGGTAAAGAAATTCAAGAGGTAATAACTGTCCATGCCTTCCAGTAGTAAAAGCACCTCCCCCACTACACTGAAACACCAGCTAGCCACACAGTTAACCCTTTGATCCAGGGCTGGTGCAAGGATTTTGGATACCCTAGGTAAAACCTCATTTTGCCCAGCCCCAGTTCCACCCTGACTCCACCCCCTTTGCCCTGCCCATGTATACCCCGCCTTTTTGATGAACTGTCTATCAAATGCAGCTCACCAGCACCCATAAAATACGGCCTCCCCAGCGCCCATCAAATGGAGCCTACCAGAGCCCATGAAATGCAGCCTCACCAGCACCCATCAAATACAGCCTCACCAGTGCCCATCAAATGCAGCCTACCAGAGCCCATCAAATGCAGCCTCACCAGTGCCCATCAAATGCAGCCTACCAGAGCCCATCAAATGCAGCCTCACCAGTGCCCATCAAATGCAGCCTACCAGAGCCCATCAAATGCAGCCTCACCAGTGCCCATCAAATGCAGCCTCACCAGCGCCCATCAAATGCAGCCTCACCAATGCCCATCAAATGCAGCCTCACCAGTGTGGATCAATTAATGTTTGCTTGTTTCCATTCATTCAGGAGTTGGGACAGACACAGTCCTCCGCCGCCTCTGACATGTGTGAACGGATCGGCGGCTGCCTGCTGAGCCTTAAGCCTCGTACACACGATCAGATTTTCTGCCGACAAAACCGCAGACTTTTGTCCGAAGGGCATTGGCCCCAAACTTGTCTTGCATACAAACAGCACACAATTGTCGGCCAACAAACACGAATGTAGTGATGTACTACGTGTTTTTTCAGCTCTTTAGCGCCACCCTTTGTGCTCCTTCTGCTAATTTTGTGTTAGTAGAAGTTTGGTGAGTGTTGATTTGCGCTTTTCATTTTGCACTTTTGATTTTGCACTTTTGATTTCGCACTTTTCAGTTCCTTTCTGAACGTCCATTCCTCAACCAGCCATGTTGCGGAATCGGAGGAAATAACGTGTTATTTATTATTTGCCTTGGAGTTATTGCTTTGACCCAAGTCCAGTCCAGGAACAGGAGGAGGAGGATTTCTTGGACCAAAAATTGGTTGCTTTATTAATCGTGACCAATTATGTCATATGCCTTTGCTGTGGGAGCTCCAGGAGAATAATCCAGATGATTTTCAGAATTATCTCCGGATGACGGACCCCTGCTTTCACCAACTCTTGGCATTGTTGACCCCCTATATTAAGAAGCAGGACACATGCATGCAGGCCCGGATTTACTCCCTTTACTGCCCCAAGGCCGGGTCCTTCAAAGCCGCCCCCCGCAAGGGGTAAGGATTTTTCGCGGGCAATTTTTTAGGGCAATGGCTGGCATTAGTGCTTCAATCATCCCCGGCACCATGGTTGGTATGGTGTCAGGATGATTGAAACGCATTATTTCTATCATTACATTGTAATATAAAATGAAATAGTTCAACTCACCATAATGCCGAATCATTGGGAGCCCTGAGCGTGTCACTTGCCACTATGCCTGCCACCAGATGGAGATGTCACTTGCCATGCTGCCTGCCACCAGATGGAGATGTCACTTGCCACGCTGCCTGCCACCAGATGGGGATGTCACTTGCCACGCTGCCTGCCACCAGATGGGGATGTCACTTGCCACGCTGCCTGGCTGCCACCAGATGGGGATGTCACTTGCCAAGCTGCCTGGCTGCCACCAGATAGAGATGTCACTTGCCACGCTGCCACCAGATGGGGATGTCACTTGCCACGCTGCCTGGCTGCCACCAGATGGGGATGTCACTTGCCAAGCTGCCACCAGATAGAGATGTCACTTGCCACGCTGCCACCAGATGGGGATGTCACTTGCCAAGCTGCCACCAGATAGAGATGTCACTTGCCACGCTGCCACCAGATGGGGATGTCACTTGCCAAGCTGCCACCAGATAGAGATGTCACTTGCCACGCTGCCCCCAGATGGGGATGTCACTTGCCAAGCTGCCTGGCTGCCACCAGATGGAGGAGGGCGGAACAGTGGTGTGGGCAATGAGAGATGTCATCTCTCTCCCCCGCCGCCGCCCTGCTGACATTACTTGTATCCTCCGTGGCCCGACAGCAGAGGCGCCGCGGCACACAGGTTGGAGACATTTCTTTTCAAAAATGGCGCCGGGCGACGCAATCACGCTACTGCGCATGCGCCGCCCGGCCGAGCACGTACGAGCTTTCCCGAGCCCGGCCGGCTTCGGAACGGCGCATGCGCAGTAGTGGGCAGCTCGCGCCCATCTTTTCTACGGGCACCAGTGCCCCTAGTGAACATTAACGGGCAGCCCGAAAGCGGGGGGCGGCCGCGAAGTCGCCGCAGGAGCGTCGCCGCCCCTGCACCACTGCCGCCCCGAGGCCTGGCCTCGGTGGCCTTGTGGCAAATCCGGCCCTGCATGCATGAGGCTTTTATTTTATTTTTTGGTTGAATAATGATTTGATTTGGTGTATTTTATATATTTTTGGATGCATGGAATGCACTTTTTGGTTCTATTGGCAGATAGCATGTCTAATTTTATTTGTTTTGTTTTTTTAATGCATAATAAAAAAAATGTGTAGAATAATACTTGGCTATGTGTTTTACTTCAAATGACAGTTTGGGAGTAGGCAGTTACATTTAAAAAAATACAATGTAATAAATACAATTGTTAATTAACAAGGGACACCAACATAGTTGTATCTTTGATCTTAAAAACTACGGGATAATATTATTAATATTATAATATTATTATTTAATTATTATAATAATATTATTATTTAATTATTATAATAATATTATAATTAATATTATTCTTGATGTCACTAGAAAAAAAAGCCTTTGAAAATTTGTATGCCATCGGTATCACCAGCAAAGCAGCTTCATTATTATCCCATTAAAGTGGTTGTATAGTCATTTTTTTTACTTTTACCTACAGGTAAGCCTTATTATAGGCTTACGGTTTAGGAGATATTCCCCTTGCTATGAGCCGCTGACTGCAGTGGCGCATACGCACAGGGGATTCTCGGGTGAAGGCCGGCAACTGCCGGACCTTGCCGAGTAAGAAATCTCCCGCTCGCATGCGCGGGAGTGACGACATCACGGTTTCAGCCTATCAACGCGCTGGAACCGCGATACCCGGAAGACACGCCGAGGCAACATGACAGCTCCCTCGGCGTGGACTAGGTAAGATACCGACGCCTTGTTCTAAGGAAAGTTTTTTTATAATGAGCTAGTATGCGGTGCATACTAGCTCATTATGCCTTTTGCTTTACAGGGGTAGAAAAAAAATTTTTTTTGCGGGTATACAACCGCTTTAAAGAAGAAGAGAATTGTGCGCTGCATTTCGAGATTTCATAATTTGCCACGTCACGAATATTAATTCTCCATTACGAACGCTAGTTTACAAGACCGACCGCTTCCGGCTCGTCCTTGCTTCCGAGCATGCGTGTTTGTACTTTGGACTTTTGACTTCTTTCTGGTCTTATCAATTATTAAGTGGTGGCGCTGTGCTACTGTTCCTGATCCACGGCGGTGGGTTGGGGGTGGCGGTGGCTATACATATCCACTTGGTGTAATGGTAACTTGGACGGTTAGTAACAGGGAGAGCCGAAACCGGACTGCTCGATGAACTGAGGGCCGTTAATAGGTCTCCTTTAGAGAAAGCTGGAAGGTTACCTCCTGATGGAGAGGCACTGGGTCTGGCCGAAGGGCCGGGTCCCTGGTCTTCTGGCCTAGATTTGGTGTGATTCCTGTCCTTGTCGGTTTTTCGGGAAAGAGCACTGACCCCCCTTTTTCTGTCAGAGGGATCGTTTAGTACTCCCGGAATGTAATAAGGTGGGAATGATGGGAGCGGTGGTGGAGCCTTTTTTTCCATGGGGCGCTCCCTAAGCTCTCAAAGTTCTATGCCTTCCTGGTGAGGATGGGACTGCACTTGTCTGACTATGGGCCAGGGTTGAAGAAAGCCCATGGTGTACGTGCCCCTAGAGTGGCAGTCCAGGAGTGCCGTAATTTGCGGAGGGAGGGGATGATCGCGATTTTGTATAAGCTGAAGGGGGAGAGATCGGATCTGAAAAATTGGCATCTGATCTCTCTCTTGAACGTGGACTACAAAATCCTCGCCAAGGTTTTAGCCAACAGGCTGAAGTCTGTCATCGGACAGATCATCCACCCAGATCAGACTTGTGGCATTCCTCGTTACAAGATTGCGAACAGCCTTGTGCTTGTCCGGGACACGGTCCAGTACATTCATGGCTGCCGTGTGCACGGGGCCCTGGTCAGTCTTGACCAGGAGAAGGCCTTTGACCATTTCTCCCATGAGTTTATGAGCAGAGCTCTGCGCAAGTTTGGTCTTGGGGAAATGTTTTGTTCGTATGTGAATGTGATGTATAATGACATCTGTAGTTTGGTGTTGGTGAATGGCTGGAAAACTGACCCCTTTCCTGTTCTCTCTGGGGTCCGACAATGCTGCCCTCTCTCACCTCTGCTTTTTGTTTGCTGTATAGAGCTCTTCACCCAAAGCATCAGACTGAACCCAGAGATCAGAGGGATCACCGCACCAGGACCGGACAGACGGGAGGTCAAGTGTTCACTCTACATGGACTACGTGTCAGTGTTCTGTGCCAATCGGTGCTCCATCGACACACTCGCCCAGACCTGTGAGGACTTCAGCAGAGCTTCAGGGGCAAAGGTCAACTGCGGGAAGTCAGAAATCATGCTCTTGGGAAAGTGGTTCCTGCCTTCTTCTGCACCCATTCCTTTCAGCGTCAAAACGGACTTCAGCAAAATCCTTGGGGTCTGGTTTGGAGCTGTGGGCGCAGCCCTGAAGTCCTGGGAGGAGAGACTGTCCAAGATGCGACAGAAGTTTGGACTTTGGAGCCTCAGAGAGCTCACCATCGAAGGTAAAACACTGGTACTCCGTAGCAAGATTCTCCCTGTGTTGCAGTACTTCGCCCAGGCCTGATCCCCCCTGGTTAACACCTGCAAGGCCATCACCAGGGCGGTCTTTCACTTCATCTGGAGCTCCAAAATGGACAGAGTGAGGTGGGTGGTTATGTTTAGGGAACCTCTCAAGGGCAGTAAGGGCGTGCCTGACATCGCCACTCTACTGAGGGTGTTCTTTGCTTGTAACTGCAACCACAGGACTTTGGTTAACAAAACTTTCGACTCTGGCGATAACTCCATGTCCCGTTTTTTCCACCTGCCTTTTTGGAGGTCCCTTGGATGGGACAAAGGGGACAGTTCCATCCCCTACAACTGGGACACTCCTCGGTATTACTTGGATACTTTTAAGTTTATCAAGGAGCCAGGGCTGCATGGAGTTAAGCCCGACTTGTGGAAGCCAAAAACTATCCACAAGTTGATTAGAGCATCGGACATTGTTGAGACTGTTCCAGGTCTCCCTTCAGCCACTTACAAAATGGTCTGGAGGAATGTTTCTTCAAAGAGACTCAACAACAGGCACAAAGATCTGGCATGGATGGCAATCCAAGGGGGTTGCCGCTCAAGACATTCATGCATTCCAGAAACCTGTGCATATACAGGCACTGCCCTTTTTGTATCATCCAAGAGTGCCCCTTTGCACACGCTCTGCCGGTGGCCTTGGAACCTGAACTTAAAGACTTTTTGCCACAGACGGCAATCACACACTTTGGTGTGTTGAACGGACTCTTCTGTGGAACTCATTCACAAGAGGACATTGACAGCGCCTGGCAGGTGCTGTGTTGCTTTAAAGACGCTTTATGGTGCGCCAGAAAGCGCCTCATCCACCAGCGGGAGAGGATGTCCATTGAGAACTGTCGCAGACTGGTCCACAGTTACATAGTTACATAGTTAGTCAGGTTGAAAAAAGACACAAGTCCATCTAGTTCAACCATAAAAAAAAAAAAAATAGAGGCAGGTGTGAAAAAAGTGTGTGTGGTGCAGTTGCCAAGGTGCCAACTCAAAGTGCCCCTTTAACACAGTGAGTAATTACAGCACCCCTGGACTGCCACTCTATTTTTTATTTTTTTGGAAAATGTATACTTTATTTTGTATACAGTCTGCTCAGAGACTATAACTTGATGGACTTTAAGGAGGAAGAGGAGGACTGAAGACCCCCCCCCCCCCCATATAATTTATTTGTATTCTTGGAGCTGTATTGTAATTTAGTGTATTTATGTGCTGCGTCCCAATACAGAGTGGAATGTACCCTGTTGAAGTATTTGTTTTTTGTATAATTTTATGCAAAATAAAGTATACATTTTCAAAAAAAATTAAAAATAGAGTGGCAGTCCAGGGGTACTGTAATTACTCACTGTGTTAGAGGGGCACTTTGAGTTTTTGCTGGCACCTTGGCAACTGCACCACACACACTTTTTTCGCACCTGCCTCTTGGGCCGGGCCTTTTGGAATTTTTTATTCCTGGCCTCAGAGCCGGGCATGCAAATGGCACTACTTGCACTTTCTCCACTTCCCCTTTCCCCACCTTTATGTTTGTCTTGTGTTGTCACTTTATGGATTTTTTTTGGTTGTTGGGTTTGTACACTGTTTCACGTTGGATGAGTAGGGTGTAGGTCCTTGGGCCTGCCCTAAAAGTCTTGGGAGGGGGTGGACATGGCCTTCTGGCTTAGTTCACCTTCTCTCATGGGGTCTCCCTTTGGGGAGCCCCACCTAGTACTTAGTCTGTTTCGGCAGACCCCCCAGAGAATGGGGTCCGTCTGGCTTCGAATTGAATACAAAGAGCTGCGCTTAGAACAGTAATTTAGGTGTGCTGCCTCCCTTAAAAGAGCTTCCCTAGGGATTCTCTACTAACTAGAATTATATTAACAAGGGTTGTGGCGCTTCCTATGGGGTAATAGATGGGAGGGGTGGTTACCCAGATGGTTTCCCTCAATAGATCCCAATAGAGGTACCTGGTACCTACCAGGGAAGAAACTTAGTTACCGTAAGGGTATATATGTCTGTGCCTACACACATACACATATATATCCACATGCACCCGTGTGTATCAGCAGATATAAATAAATAAATAAATAGATAGGTAATGTCTTCAAGGGGTCTGGCCTGAGGCCCCTAATACTGTGGTAAATCTGCACCATATACCACCACTAGGTGAAAATATCTATACCATATATACGTAAACCTTATATGCTCTACTGATCCAAAATAATTAAAACCATCAAAATAAACCTCTGCTCCCCGTGCAGAAAAAGCATGTGTAAATATGAGTAAAAAGACTTTACATATTATATCAAAATAGTGCAAATAAACGTATTATAATCAAATAAGTCCAAAGAAAACCAAGGTTAACAATTTTGCAGTGATTATAGTCCTTAAAGTGAAAAAACTTTTGTGAAAAAACTTTTTTGTGAAAAAACTTGTTCAGATCCAATGTTTCAACAATTTCGTGACTTGAGTGCTCTCGGATAATTCCTGTGACTTTTGTGCACCCCCTTGCGGGTCCCCACTCACCAGATCCAACAGCCCCAAAAGGGGCGACCAGCATAAGATGTCTCAATCACGGTCAAACATGGCCGCAGTGTATGTATGTGTGCTTCTGTGCCAAAGGTAGGAAGAAACATGGACATTGGATTAACGCGAATTTATCAATTACAGAATAATCGCATTCAGAGGCTGTACCAGGCTGCAGAAGTATTTCTCATTCAGATCGTAGAAGATGGATCACGTGTTGGAATTGTTTCATTTTCAAGCTCCGCTACAACACTTTCTTCATTAGTTCATGTTTTCAGTGATCAGCATCGACAACAACTTAAAGCACTTCTTCCCCGAATTGTATTACTGTTTTCCGGAGTTGTGTCGATGAGTGCCTCCTATCGAATAATGCCTCCTACGTTCGCGTTAATCCAATGTCCATGTTTCTTCCTACCTTTGGCACAGAAGCACACATACATACACTGCGGCCATGTTTGACCGTGATTGAGACATCTTATGCTGGTCGCCCCTTTTGGGGCTGTTGGATCTGGTGAGTGGGGACCCGCAAGGGGGTGCACAAAAGTCACAGGAATTATCCGAGAGCACTCAAGTCACGAAATTGTTGAAACATTGGATCTGAACAAGTTTTTTCACAAAAAAGTTTTTTCACAAAAAGTTTTTTCACTTTAAGGACTATAATCACTGCAAAATTGTTAACCTTGGTTTTCTTTGGACTTATTTGATTATAATACGTTTATTTGCACTATTTTGATATAATATGTAAAGTCTTTTTACTCATATTTACACATGCTTTTTCTGCACGGGGAGCAGAGGTTTATTTTGATGGTTTTAATTATTTTGGATCAGTAGAGCATATAAGGTTTACGTATATATGGTATAGATATTTTCACCTAGTGGTGGTATATGGTGCAGATTTACCACAGTATTAGGGGCCTCAGGCCAGACCCCTTGAAGACATTACCTATCTATTTATTTATTTATTTATATCTGCTGATACACACGGGTGCATGTGGATATATATGTGTATGTGTGTAGGCACAGACATATATACCCTTACGGTAACTAAGTTTCTTCCCTGGTAGGTACCAGGTACCTCTATTGGGATCTATTGAGGGAAACCATCTGGGTAACCACCCCTCCCATCTATTACCCCATAGGAAGCGCCACAACCCTTGTTAATATAATTCCGTCTGGCTTCGGTCAGATGAACCATGTGAAAGTACCTCAGTCCCCGTCTGGAGCCTAACACCCCAGGGGATCAGGGCAAGGTCCTTCGATTTTGGAGGACCATATGTACACCCTATGTGCACTTTTTGTGTTCACTTTTTTGGTGTGCACTTTTTTTTTGCACCAGGTGGAGTTTTTGGAGTGTTAACCACGGGCTAAAAAAAAAATCAATATAAGCTTATTGGGATTTTTTTTTACCAATAATATGTAGCAGAATACATATTGGCCTAAATTGTTGAAGAAATTAGATTTTTTTTTTAACATTTTTTTCATTGGATATGTTTTATTACAGAAAGTAAAAAATATTGTTTTTTTTTTCAAAATTGTGATTTTTTTAAAATTTATAGTGCAAAAAATAAATAAAAACTGCAGAGGTGATCAAATACCACCAGAAAAAAAGCTCTATTTGTGGCAAAAAAAGACATCATATTTATTTGGGTACAGCATCGCACAACCGCGCAATTTTTAGTTAAAGTAATTGTTGTTAAAAGCAATGCTGTATCGCAAAAAATGGCCTGGTCAGAAAGGGGGTTAAATCTTCTGGAGCTGAAGTGGTTAAAGGAGTTGTAAAGGCAGAAGGTTTTTTATCTTAATGCATTCTATGCATTAAGATAAAAAACCTTTTGTTTGTAGCAGCCTCCCCAGCACCCCCCTAATTACTTACCTGAGCCCCCTCTATCTCCAGCGATGTGCACGAATGTCTAAGCCGTCCGGGACACTCCTCCAGATTGGCTGAGACACAACAGCGGGGCCATTGGCTCCTGCGGCTGTCAATCAAAGTGAGTCAGCCAATCAGGGGGTAGAGGGGACGGGGCCGGGTTAGGGCTCCATGTCTGAATGGACACGGAGCTGTGACTCGGCTTGGGTGCCCCCATAGGAAGCTACTGACTGTGGGGGCACTCAATAGGAGGAAGGGGCCAGGAGCAGCAAAGAGGGACCCGAGAAGAGGAGGATCTGGGCTGCTCTGAGCAAAACCAACTACACAGAGGAGGTAAGTATAACATGTTTGTTAATTTATTTTTAAAACGAGATTTTACAATCACTTTAACGCTGAATAGGATTAAAATAAGCAAACGTCTAAATACATTCATCATGTGTATTCTCTTTGAATCTCGGTGTGCTTTGTGTATTTCTTCCAGATCTGCGCAGTAATCCAGTGTGAGACTTTCTGCAATAAAGACCGCTTACTGCTGCTCTCTCTCCTTGTGCAGGGTGACTGGTCTTGTCCCCGCCCCCTCCTGTAGTTTCCTGCAGTTGGCCTGTAGTGGGTGGAGCTTGCTGAGTCACTCCAACAGCTCTGCTCCCTGCGCAGGCTATGTACAGCACAGTGATGATGTCACTGCTACATTTACAAGGTAATATCTGGGTTTCAAATGAACATTAAATGAACAGTAAGTGCATTTGTATCCTTTTTGGTTGATGGGGAATATATTTAGATGACAGAAAATATAAGACAAGGTGGGTACACGAGATGATGCCAGCTGAACTTCCGCCCCCCTCTCCAGGGCTTGCGACACTGCTCCATGGGTCTGAAAGGAGGGGTGTGGGTTCCTTGGATCCAGGCCAGCCAGTCAATGGGATGGTGTCAGTTGTGCTTCCATCCTCTTTGGTCCACTGCTAAAATGGTGGCGGTCACGCTTCCACCATTTCCAAGCCACTTTGGCTGTGTAGGGGCAGTGCCACCCCTCAAGCAACTGAGGCAGACCATGGGAGGTGGGCAACAAGGATATAATGCAGGTGAGGGTAGGTCCGGAGGTTTTGCCAGGTCCCACTCTCCACCCCACAGGTAAGGGGCAAACAATACTGCCCACTATGACTATGCCCGACCCCTATGACTAAGCCCTGTGTGTCGAGTGAAACGCATCAGTGGGCATGGCCTGGGAGGAGCAGAGGCTGAGGCTGTTCTTGATCTTTACCCAACACATGGGCTGATTGATGTCTTTCTGTTTTACTATTATCTATTGGGCTTAGATGGACTCTGTGGATGCCGGTGTTCTGCCGAGAAAGTTCCGCTCGGCGGATAATTCCCCCCTCTACTGCGCCTGCGCAGTAGGATCCGGCGGAAATAGCCGAAGCGGAACAGCTGAAAATCAGCTGTACACGGCGCCTGTAAGAGAGCCCTTCGCGGGCTCGCTTCACTCGCCACGCTTCGGGTACGGCCTCGCTGCGCTCGGCACTTTTAGATTCCCCCTCTAGGTCCACTTGGATGGTGGGGAAGGAATCTGGACCTAGGGCGCAGGCGCCGTGTACAGCTGATTGAAGCGTTTGAGCTTCGGCTATCTCCGGCGGCTGACAGTAGTACGTACTGCGCAGGCGCTGCGCCTGCGCAGTACAGGGGGGGAACTTATCCGCCGAGGGAACTTTCTCGGCAAGACACCGGCACCCAGATCACAGTGGTTCCTGGAGTATTACCATCAGCACTTGGAATGGCACTATAAATTACTTTATGTGATATGCAGCCACTAGTTGGCTTTACCTTTTATCTTGCTTCGAAAGTGATGTCACGCGCCGGGGGCACATAGGCAGGGCTGGTGCCACCATAAGGTAGCTTAAGCAACCACCTTAGGGTGCCAGGATGGGGGCTAAATTGCACCTTCACCTACCCTGGGGGGATGAATATTGATCCTCCTCCCGGCCAATCGGGAAGCGGGTCTGATACCCATCACCCGATTGCCTGAAAGGACAGGCGATCCTATTGGATGCCTAGGAGGAGGGGAGGAGACTCACGGCAGAAGCGAGGAGGAGAAGAGCCACTGGATGCCCGGTCCCCGCCGATGCCTGGATGCCCAATCTCCGCCGCTCCTCGGATACCCACCGTTGCTCGCTTCTCCTAGGATGCCCACTGATGCCCCCACCTACTTGGGGTAAGTGCCAAAGGACTGACCGGCAGCGGGGGGGTTTGATTTGCCGCGGGGGGGGTTGGTTGTTTGCCGCCCCCCCCCAATCAAAAAACCAGTCGCCACTGAATCCAAGTTTCTCAAGTGCCCCCTTGGGAAAATGATTTGCCCACCCTTGAGCTAGACTAAGGTCCGTCTAGGAATTTCAAGGCATTAATTTCAGTTTTGACCGGAGTGTACCTTTAAATAGAACGGGAGTAGGCCGGTCTCAGCCGGCATGTCCTGAGTTTTCCATGGCTCCGGGCTGCACACATCATGAATTGGTCTGTGCCATCACTCTTATCCTAATGGACTCGCAGCGGCCTCCAGTGCCAGCTACACCTACTGCCTCCAATTTTCCTTTTATTCAATAAAGATGATGGAAAGTACAATGGCCTGTCTTTGATTTCTCCATCCTGACAAAACCGAAGAGAAAAAAAAAAAAACGGGGTTTACGCTCCTTACATGCAGGGAATGCGCTCACATGTGTTCCCAGCAGAACGCGGGGCCCTGGCGTCCGAAGCCGCTCCATAATGGTGGATGTCAGCTCGCCGTTCCACTCAATTTCCTGCGAGGATCTTAAAACTTGTCTTAAGGAGGCCGAGGAGCCAATCAGCCCTTCTCCCCGCACGCAGCTGCTATGAAATCCTGATCCGACTTCTCCGAGAGGCAAATCTACAGCAGATGTCCACCTAAGTGTTCGTTTATTTGTAGCAGCCGAAATCATCAGCTCGCGGGCCGCGGCGGGGAGAAAATGAGCGCCGAGAGGAAATGGGACTTTTAAGCCGCTCTTTGGAAGACTGCTCTTACATCAATAGGGTTTTCAAGGCGAGCGGGACCCACCTCACAGTGTTTGTGTGCCTTCGTTAAAAGAGAGATGGAGTCGGAAAATTAAATACGCCAAAAGAGAAAGGGCTGGGGGGGGGGGGGGTTAATGTGTTTGTTAAAGGGTACGTCCACCCAAAAAAAAAAAATTTGGGTGGACTTAAAGTGTATCTAAATCTAAGGCTCACTCAGTGTAGCGGAAATGTGCGTTTCTGCCCACGTTTTTGGAAGCGTGCAAAAAAAAATGTTAAAACGCGAGACGCGCTTGTGGTGCCATTATTTCTTAGTGGCACCCTAACCACTTTAAGACTAGGCCATTTTCTGACATTTGTTGCTTACAAGTTAAAATCTTTTTTTTTTTTTTGCTAGAAAATTACTTAGAGACCCCCAAACAAAATATATATATATATTTTTAGCAGAGACCCTAGAGAATAAAATGGCGGTCATTGCAATATTTTATGTCACACTGTATTTGCACAGCAGTCTTTCAAACGCAATTTTTTGAGAAAAAATACACTTTAATGAATTAAAAAAAAACAGTAAAGTTGGCCCAATTTTTCTTGTATAATGCGAAAGATGAGTAAATAGATACCTAACAAGTCATGCTTTAAAATTGCACACGCTCATGGAATAGTGACAAACTACGGTACTTAAAAATCTCCATAGGAGGTTTAATTTTTTTTTACAGGTTACCTGTTTAGAGTTACAGAGGAGGTCTAGTGCGAGAATTATTGCTCTCGCTCTAACGATTGCGGCGATGTCTCACATGTGTGGTTTAAACATGTAAACCTCCCTTGTAATATAACTAAACATGAAGGTCCTCTTTATTGAGAGATCTGGGGTCAAAAAGACCCCAGATCTCTCATTTACCTTTAAAAGCAAAAAAGAAAAATCACTTTAAGGCCGAGAGGCGGAAGTGACGTCAGACGGCGCTCCGGTCCTCCAAGGGCATAGAGCTGAGTGGGTGCTATCTTGCTCTCACTTGGCTTCCTGCCCAGAAGGAACGGATCGGCTCCTGGCTTACTGACTGGTCCGGTAAGCTCAGAGACGTCCCAGGAAGCAGGAAGAGGAGGGGCACCACTCCCCTGCCTATAAAAGGAATAATAATATATATATAAATAAAAAATATATATATATAAGGGAATAATGTAACTGATAACAGTACAGGAAGATATAATTTTGCAAGATTTCTGGCAGGATCAATAGTTTTTTGGAGTTTTTTTTGCACTTAGCCCAGGTTCACACTGGCAGCGGGAATGAAATGGTGCAAGTTTAGCTGAATGCACGCGATTTCATTCCCGCATGTCAGTCCCGACCTCGGGGCTGATTTCAGAGTAATCTGTGCGGGTGGCTGCACAGATGTCTATGGAAATTGCACCCGAAGTTGACAAAAAGTAGTACAGAAACTACTTTTGGTAATCTGTGCGGTGCCATTGCCGGCAATTGCTGCCGATTTGCCATGCGATTTGACATGTCAAATCACATGCCAAATCGCTCCTGTGTGAACCTAGGCTTAAAGCTTATATTTTGCCTTTACTGGTTCTTCTCTCCCCTTGTTAACATGCTAATTACATTTTTAACCACTTGCCTACTGGCCACTTTAACCCCCTTCCTGCCCAGGCCAATTTTCAGCTTTCAGTGCACTTTGAATGACAATTGCGCCGTCATACAACGCTGTACCCATATACATTTTTTGTCCCTTTTTTCAAACAAAGAGTTTCTTTTGGTGGTATTTAAACCGCTGTTTTTTTTTTTTTTGTTAAATAAACTAAAAAAGACCAAAAATTTTGTAAATAAAATATGTTTTTCAAAGTTTGTTATATAATTTTGCAAACAGGTAATTTTTCTCCTTCACTGATGTGTGCTGATGAGGCTGCACTGATGGGCACTGATATGCTGCACTGATGGGCACTGATGAGGGGGCACTAATAGACACTGATATGCTGCACTGATGGGCACTGATGAGGCGGCACTAATAGACACTGATTTGCTGCACTGATGGGCACTGATGGTGCGGCACTGATGGACACTGATAGGCTGCACTGATGGGTACTGATAGGCAGCACTGATGGGCACTGATAGGGCGGCACTGATATGCTGCACTGATTGGCACTGATGAGGCTGCATTGATGGGCAATGATATGCTGCACTGATGAGAGGACACTGATGGACACTGATGAGGTGGCACTGATGGGCACTGATGAGGTGGCACTGATGGGCACTAATATGCTGCACTGATGGGCACTGATATGCTGCACTGATGGGCACTGAGGAGAAGGCACTGATGGGCACTGATAGGCTGCACTGATGAGGCGGCACTGGTGGGGACTGTTGAGGAGGCACTGATGAGGCTACACTGATAGGTAGCACTAATAGGCACAGATAGGTGGCACTGATGGGCATTGATAGGCGGCACTCATGGGCACTGATAGGTGACACTGATGAGGAAGCACTGATGGAGGCTAATTGGCTGCACTAATGGGCACTGATAGGTGGCACTGATAGGCGGCACTGATGGGCACTGATAGGTGACACTGATGAGGAGGCACTCATGGGCACTAATTGGCAGCACTGATAAGTGGCACTGATAGGCAGCACTGATGGGCACTGATAGGTGACACTGATGAGGAGGCACTTATGGGCACTGATTAGCAACACTGATGGGCACTGATTGGAAACACTGATGAGCACTGATTAGCAACACTGATGGGCACTGATTGGATGCATTGATAGACACTGATTGGCAACACTGATGGGCACTGATGGGACTGCATTGATAATCAGGACACATCGAGACCCCTTAGGCCAGGATAAGTGAACATTTTTATGGTGCATCCTACACAAATGATAAAAATTTGTTAAATGTGTCTAAACACCTTAAATATGTCCACTCGTCGTTTTTTTTTTTTTTTTACAACCTGGAAAGAGTAAAAAAAAAAATCCCCTCGAGAAGAAGACATCCACCGTAGGTTCTTAGAGAGAGAAGTATGGTGGATTTTTAACCTTCAAACCAGAATGCCTTTTGGTTTGAAATTTCGTTATGATGTGCATCTTTTTCTTCGATAACTTTCTGTTGATATTGTATTCTTTTGTTGTTTCTTTTTGTCCGTTCATTTTTGTTTACATGGGTGTTGCCATAGTGTGAGTCAATGCAAACTTCCCTGCATTAATTAGTGTGGAGGTGGCCACACGTTAGCCATTTGATTCAGAAGGATTTTCAGAGTTGTCAGCTCTTTCATATATTTGGTTACTAATTAGCAGATATGACTGCCCCCTATATGTGTCTATTACAAGTTACAGTATTACAAGGATAGTTACAAGTTATATATTGAGACAAAGTTTACCTTTACCCTATAATGCTGAATATATTATTTACATACAGCAGAGAGAAGATCACCTTTTATTCAATAATTTATCAAGTCGGTATGAATAATGGTGGCCATACACTAGACGGAAAATTGTTCGAAAATCTGTAATTTGAACAGTTCGTTCGTTTATCGTCTAGTTAATGGGCACGAATCTAAAATCGGTTGTGACGTTTTTGAGCCGAAAAGTCGAAGGAAAAGTTTGGAAAACTTCGGCCGAACGGACGATAAATTGAAAGGTTAATGTGTTTCTCGCCCAAAACAGTTTGCACTGGGCTTATGTGACAAAACCAACAAAAAATTGATTAATTTATGTCAGTTGAACGATTTATCCGTTCAAATTTCGGTCATTACATGATGCCAAAATCGTTTGCTCTCACGACCATGTGTTCGCTTTTTCGAAAACTCGTTCAACCGATTTTTCGATAGTTGTTTGGCTAGCATAAGTCAGATCAGACTACAACATTGTAACTTTATAGCACAAGGCGAGGGGCTGAAGCATGGGCTGATTTACATGATTGTGTCATGTCGGAGCCGGCATTTCAGTCCAGGAAGTGGATGGTGACCCTGGATGATGCCTAAACCAAGATGGCACCATCCTTCTGGAGAAAAAAAGCAAATGAAGGCATTGTCAGGGGCGGTGCTGAGATCTCCGTGAGAGGCAATTGATACCTGGCTGGAGGTGTTACAGTGACACATGAAAAATATATAATAAAAAAATGATGTAAACAAAATAATAAACAGAATAAAATAGTATATAATTTAATAGTAGAATCATATAAATATAATCAATAAGATATAATGTGATCAAATAATAAACAAATAAATAAAAAAGAAATTAAAATGTAAAATAGAAAGTGAAATAAATATAATTTAATAAAATAAAAAATAATAAAATAAAATATAATAAAATAAATAAAAAGAATTTAAAATAGAATAAAAAAATATAGTTATAAAATAAAATAATGTCATAAAATATAGGTTCATTTTAACATAAATTAAAATTATAAATAATAAAATAAAATAAATAATATATCATGTACATAACTACATAAATAATATATATGTGCATAACTACATAAATAATGTACATAACTACATAAATAAATAAAAAATACATTAAAATGTAAGATAAAATATAAAGTGAAATAAATATAATGTAATAAAATCATAAATAATAAAATAAAAGATAATACAATGATTAAATAAATAAAATATAATAAAAAAATAAAATAAAAAATATAATAATAAAATAGGCATAATGTAATAAAATGTAGATCAATTTTAACATAAAGTAAAATACATATAAAGTAAAATAATTATATAATGTAATAAAATGATAAGTAAGGTATAATGTACATAACTACATAAATAATATATATGTACATAACTACATAATGTACGTAACTACATAAATACATAAATAAATACAAAATAAATTAAATTGCAAGATAAAATATGAAGTGAAATAAGTATAATGTAATAAAATATCAAATATTTAAATAAAAGATAATACAATAATAAAATATAATATAAAAATAAAATAAAAAATATAACAATAACATAAAAATAATGTAATAAAATATAGGTCGATTTTAACATAAGGTACATAACTACATAAATAATATACGTAACTACATAAATACATAAATAAATACAAAATAAATTAAATTGCAAGATAAAATATGAAGTGAAATAAGTATAATGTAATAAAATATCAAATATATAAATAAAAGATAATACAATAATAAAATATAATATAAAAATAAAATAAAAAATATAACAATAACATAAAAATAATGTAATAAAATATAGGTCGATTTTAACATAAGGTAAAATAAATCTAAAGTAAAATATATATAATGTAATAAAATAAAGAATAATAAAATAATAATAAAATAAATAATATATAATGATATATATAGATATAGATATATATAGATATATATCTATATCTATATATAAATTAAAAAAAAAATGTAATAAAATATAGGTCAATTTTAACATGTATATTTTAAAAAATAATAATAAAGGTTATAGTGTCCCTTAGTGATAAAGCAATATAGGTGTCGCGTCCAGGTATGGTAGCTGTGCTCATGTCGCTGACTGTGTTAGAGGCCACCGAGGAGTTCTGAACTGGCTGACGTTGTTTAGAATAGGTGGAAGGTCTATGACACGAGCCATCTGGCTAAGGTGAAGCCATTTCTTTATCAGCGATGGAGTAACAACAAACAGGCCTCCCAAACTGGATGGGGCTCATTTTTCTCAGGTAGTGGATTATCTGCCAGTATCAATCACCTCCTCTTATCACGTCCGCCCTGTCACGGCTACATTAGTCTTCTGTATTGCTGAGTCAGTTGTCAGTGGGGGGCCCTGAAATCGCACACCTTCCTTAAAAGTATATTACGGTCAAAACTGAAATCAGAGGCTTGAGATACAACCAGGATGCACAGACTACATGCTTATGGTTAAAGCTGACTTTTAATCTGCTTATATTTTGCCTTCTCTGGTAATTATGTTTTTTTTTTATGTTCCAGCCCTGCCTACTTTATCACAGTTTACTGACTACCATGTCCATTACAAACACACAGGGAACCCCAACATATACAGAGCAGAATGGCTCCTATAATTCATATTTATAGCTTGGTTTCAACTCATACAGGGTGAAGAAGAAATAAGAGAGCTCAAGAGATGGACATATTTTATTTTATTGTTTGAAGCGTCACTTTACAAGTCAACACATTGCTGAAATCAAAGAGATCTGGACAATAGGTATCTTGAGAAGCTGGTTTAGGTGGAAAAAAAATAGTTTTCTTCTAGTTCCCGGTTTAGCAGCAAGATCATAATCCCTGAACATCGAAGAGCTGCCTCCTGAAATATCTACACATTAGATGACTAACCAGTTTGGGACATTGAACGCTACCTATGCTCTTTACATTTACTCCTTCATTGAGCTGTCTAAACCTGTCTGTCTAAACCAGCCTTTCTCAACCAGGGTTCCTCCAGAGGTTGCAAGGGGGTTCCTTGAGTGATGAGCAATTTCTACCTCTCAGATAAGTCACCACTGAGACCAATGATCCTTTAAGTTATCTGTAAGGGGGGATTCTTCCCACTGATGACCAATGAAAGGACATTCTTCCCACTGACCACCAATGTAAGGAGCATTCTTCCCATTGACCACCAATGTAAGGAGCATTCTTCCCATTGACCACCAATGTAAGAAAATTCTTCCCGTTGACAGTCAATCTAAGGAGCATTCTTCCCATTGACCACCAATGTAAGGAGCATTCTTCCCATTGACCACCAATGTAAGAAAATTCTTCCCGTTGACAGCCAATCTAAGGAGCATTCTTCCAGCTGAACTCCAATGTAAGGAGCATTCTTCTTACTGATCATCACATGAATGTAGCTGTAGTTATAATATTTATTACCAGAGGTTCCCTGAGACCAGAAAGTTATTTAACGGCTTCCTCCGGGCCCGCAAGGCTGAAATGCGTTTACATCTGCTGTCTGTGTCTTTAATGGAGAATCGATACATTTTGAAGATTTTAAAGAGCAAGCAAGGAGTTGCGGACCATCTTTTCTCACTTTTTACATTACTGCTGATGAGAAAAGTCATTTAGCCGTTTATATTTACAAAAATAATTGCATTTCCATGCATGTCAACTATGACTAAGGCTACACACTGAAACGCATAAGCCCTGTATTATTTTGTACCACACCTGGATTAATAAATGTATTCATTGCGGAGGATCGAGCTGTCGGCTTTCCGTTATCTATATGTTTGCTTGAGTGCTGAGAGGACACTACAAACCTGTGCACTGACCGCTCACCACCTCGGGGAATTACTACAGGTGTTTTCTACTACATTTAACCACTTTAACCCCCCCGGAAGGATTTACCCCCTTAATGACCAGGCCATTTTTTGCAATACGGCACTGCGTTACTTTTACTGACAATTGCATGGTCGTTCAACGTTGTACCCAAACAAAATTCATGATTTTTGGTGGTATTTGATCACCTCTGTGTTTTTTATTTTTTGTGCTATAAACAAAAAAAGGCCACCAATTTTTTTTTTAAAAAAAACAATATTTTTTACTTTCTGCTATAATACATATCCAAAAAATATATATAAAAAAACGAATTTATTCATCAGTTTAGGACAATATCTATTATTCTACATATTTTTGGTAAAAAAAATCCCAATAAGCGTATATTGATTGGTTTGTGCAAAAGTTATCGCGTCTACAAAATAGGGGATAGATTTATGGCATTTTTATTTTATTTAAATTTTTTTTTACTAGTAATGGCGGCGATCAGTGATTTTTAGCGGGACTGCGACATTGCGGCGGACAGATCGGACATCTATCTGACATGTTTGACTTTTTTTAGGAACCAGTGACATTATTACAGTGATCAGTGCTAAAAAGATGCACTGACATTGTACTAATGACACTGGCAGGGAAGGGGTTAACATCAGGGGCGATCAAGGGGTTAAATGTATTCCCTGTTTGTGTTTTCTAACTGTATGGGGGATGGGCTCTCTGGGGAATCACACAAATCCGTCTTCCTGGTTAGCAGGAAGACAGTCCTCAGTGTCATCCCCTGACAGTGCCCCAGGACGACGTCAGGTGTGTGACGAAACGTACGTAGGGAGGAGAGACATGCTAACGTCACCACGTGTACGCAGATCCCGGAAGCAGCGGGTTGCTATTCAGAGCTCGATTCTTAAAGCTGTTTTTAAACTACATAACCGTAAGTGCAATCTTGCCCTTTTTTTAACTAAAAAAATAATAAGGAATTACATTTTTCTAGCCATTATTCTTTTTTCATGAGGACCTATTGAATATATCTGGGCATGATGCTTTGTACTTGGTGAGGACGCCGGGACCATTGGCGCACCATATAGAGACCCGAGGAGGGGGAATAAGCCACAAGTGAATTTGATCTCCCGTAATAGGAGATCACTTACAGCTGGTAAGCGGCAGTGTGTACAGAGGTGGAGGCACTATCCTATTTCCTTTGCACACTTTTCTTGTGGTGTTATGCTTGTTTGCCACCGCAGGGGAATATATTGGTGCACTATTTTCAGCATATGGACTTTCTTGGTTCTCTTTTGTATCAAAGACTCAGTAGAGACTTTTTCACTATATGTATTATTTTGTATTATCCTCTTTATCCTCTTATCCTCTTTCACACTGGATTGTTTGGTAATTTGTTTTTGTGTCACATAATTAATATTATCACATAGGGGATTTACACGAATCAGCGCAACCTAAATTTTTGAATTGTATACTATTGTGTGTGTCTCACATATCCAGCAGATATTTGGATTCATATGATTGTATATTACCATCTACCATCACTTTTTTATACAGATAGCACAGTATTTATTTTTTGTTAGAACGGAGATCTGCCTTGTTTACTTCGGCAGATCCCCGTTCTGTCTCCGCGGGCAACGATGGCGGGAGGCCGGTAGACATCGAGTCCACCGGACCCGATGATTGGCTCCCCCCGCTGGCCAGTCGGAATACTCGCACGTGCCCACGAAAGCTAGTGCGCGAATCGCCATACCGGTACGGCGATTTGCGCAGCCGAGCCACTGTGCCGCGGTACATCTGCAGCAGGTGGTCGCCAAGTTGTTAAAATTGCATTTCCATGTTCTGTGTACTGTGGGAGAGCAGATATAGTGAATGCAGGGTCCGGGGTTTAGTAACACTTTAATATGCGAAGGCTTTCAGTTCTTCAATAATCCTCAAACCACCAGTAACTACCATCAGGGGCGGCCCATGCATTGTGGCCCTTTCAGGACGCCGGATTTATGGATTCCTATGGCGGCGTGGGAGGGGTTGGTACTTTTTTCAGGTGCCGGGTGCCTGAATTACAGTGGCGGGGGGTGTTTTTAAAGCACCTGATTAGAGCCATAGGCTCTAATAGGCGTCAAAATAGGTGAACTGTGAGCGCCATGCTTGGCCTCGCAGTTCACCCAGGTGTCTTAGAACAGCGAATTAATATTTGCTTTACTAACACTGAACCTCCTCTCCGCCAATCAGGTGCTCGGGTCTGTTACCCGTCACCTGATTGGCTGAAACGACAAGCGATGTGAATGGATGCTTATCGGGAGGAGCGGACAGGAGGAGAGGACAGGAGGAGACCCATGGAGGACACCGCTTCCTGCCGCCACCTGTTGCCCCACCAAGACAGGGTAGTGTCGAGCAGACGGCGAGCGGGCGGGGGGGTCACAGTGGCAGCATTTGAAGGGCACAGTGGCTGCGTTTGAAGGGCACAGTGGCTGCGTTTGATGGGCACATTGGCAGCATTTGAAGGGCACAGTGGCTGCGTTTGATGGGCACAGTGGCTGCGTTTGATGGCACGGTGGCTGCTATTGATGGCACAGTGAATGTGTTTGATGGCACAGTGGCTGCGTTTGATGGCACAGTGGCTGCCATTGATGGGCACAGTGGCTGCGTTTCATGGGCACAGTGGCTGCGTTTGATGGGCACAGTGGCTGCATTTGATGGGCACAGTGGCAGCATTTGATGGGCACAGTAGCTGCGTTTGATGGGCACAGTGGCTGCGTTTGATGGCACGGTGGCTGCTATTGATGGCACAGTGGCTGCGTTTGATGGCACAGTGGCTGCGTTTGATGGCACAGTGGCTGCCATTGATGGGCACAGTGGCTGCGTTTGATGGGCACAGTGGCTGTGTTTCATGGGCACAGTGGCTGTGTTTTATGGGCACAGTGTCTGCGTTTGATGGGCACAGTGGCTGCGTTTGATGGGCACAGTGGCAGCAATTGATGGGCACAGTGGCTACGTTTGATGGCACAGTGGCTGCGTTTGATGGCACAGTGGCTGCCATTGATGGGCACAGTGGCTGCGTTTGATGGGCACAGTGGCTGTGTTTCATGGGCACAGTGGCTGTGTTTCATGGGCACAGTGTCTGCGTTTGATGGGCACAGTGGCTGCGTTTGATGGGCACAGTGGCAGCAATTGATGGGCACAGTGGCTGCGTTTGATGGGCACAGTGGCTGCTATTGATGGCACAGTGGCTGCGTTTGATGGCACAGTGGCAGCAATTGATGGGCACAGTGGCTGCGTTTGATGGCACAGTGGCTGCGTTTGATGGCACAGTGGCTGCCATTGATGGGCACAGTGGCTGCGTTTGATGGGCACAGTGGCTGTGTTTTATGGGCACAGTGGCTGTGTTTCATGGGCACAGTGTCTGCGTTTGATGGGCACAGTGGCTGCGTTTGATGGGCACAGTGGCAGCAATTGATGGGCACAGTGGCTGCGTTTGATGGCACAGTGGCTGCTATTGATGGCACAGTGGCTGCGTTTGATGGCACAGTGGTTGCGTTTGATGGCACAGTGGCTGTGTTTGATGGCACGGTGGCTGCTATTGATGACACAGTGAATGTGTTTGATGGCACAGTGGCTGCGTTTGATGGCACAGTGGCTGCCATTGATGGGCACAGTGGCTGCGTTTCATGGGCACAGTGGCTGCGTTTGATGGGCACACTGGCTGCATTTGATGGGCACAGTGGCAGCATTTGATGGGCACAGTAGCTGCGTTTGATGGGCACAGTGGCTGCGTTTGATGGCACGGTGGCTGCTATTGATGGCACAGTGGCTGCGTTTGATGGCACAGTGGCTGCGTTTGATGGCACAGTGGCTGCCATTGATGGGCACAGTGGCTGCGTTTGATGGGCACAGTGGCTGTGTTTCATGGGCACAGTGGCTGTGTTTCATGGGCACAGTGTCTGCGTTTGATGGGCACAGTGGCTGCGTTTGATGGGCACAGTGGCAGCAATTGATGGGCACAGTGGCTGCGTTTGATGGCACAGTGGCTGCGTTTGATGGCACAGTGGCTGCCATTGATGGGCACAGTGGCTGCGTTTGATGGGCACAGTGGCTGTGTTTCATAGGCACAGTGGCTGTGTTTCATGGGCACAGTGTCTGCGTTTGATGGGCACAGTGGCTGCGTTTGATGGGCACAGTGGCAGCAATTGATGGGCACAGTGGCTGCGTTTGATGGGCACAGTGGCTGCGTTTGATGGCACAGTGGCTGCTATTGATGGCACAGTGGCTGCGTTTGATGGCACAGTGGCTGTGTTTGATGGCACAGTGGCTGCCATTGATGGGCACAGTGGCTGCGTTTGATGGGCACAGTGGTTGCGTTTGATGGGCACAGTGGCTGCAATTGATGTTTTTTTTTCAGAATTTTTCAGTTTGTTTGCTCCCCCCAAAAAATATTGAGCACCAGCCGCCACTGACTACCATTCACTTTACATCAGTCTGTTCCAAAGCCTCTTTATTCGTTGGCTCCTGAATATGAAGCATGATTCCACCCCCCCCCACCCCCCTTCCTTTCACTCTTAGATCATAGAGCAAGGAATCACCATGAACGCTTTTCATGTTTGGTCTCATTGGAGTATTTGAAGGATCAAACAGGCTTTGCTGCTCTTTGAGCCCGGCTTCAGCAGCGGCCTAGGTGGGCCAGGTGGCTTGGATATGTCATCAATTTCCAATCTCTGTTTATTGTGGATCTACCCTGGAAAACAGTGTACATCTAGGAAGCACTCACAGGCCTGTTTATAGAGAGGGAGAGGAAAATACACATATTGATTGCGCACACCGTGATACGGCGCAGGGAATAAGGTGGCGACTTGATGCAATTAGCCCCTGCCTGGAACTTCTGAGGGGATCATGTCGGAACGGAGAGCAGAATCGCTCGCAGTGGTCGATTGGCTGGAGCGTCTAGACACCTGCGTCACCCGTTCCTTTGTCACATTGTAATATGAGTTTGCTGGTAGCCCCAAGGCTTGAACGGAAACAAGTGAAATTGAAATCTTCGGGAAATGCTGCAATTCTATCCAAGTCACAATGTTCATGGAATATACGTGGCTTTCAGAATTCGTTGCAGCCAGGCTTGGTAGGCTTTTATGCCAACTTGTGGCAGCGCTGCAACCTCTTGTTACATGATTCTATGAGGTGCACAGGGGGGGTTGGAATCAGGAAATTCACTGGCCTATGTGTTTAAGTTTATTTGTCATATAAAGCTTTTACACAAAACATTCATTTACAAATGTGAAAACTTTCCCAAAAATAAATAAATTGATTTTAAAATGTGTTTAATTTTCCCTTTAATGCGTTAATGTGGGAGAGCCAAGTTCCTGTACAGGTCAGTACATTTCAGTAAGCGGCGTTGAGACAAACTAGATCAGACTTTCTTGATCACGGTTCCGTGGAACTTTCAGATTGCTTCAAAG
>NC_133334.1:260379610-260474610 GCF_042186555.1 Aquarana catesbeiana
TGGGGATTGTGTGCAGGGTAGTACAGTAGACTCTGCTTACACAGTATAGAGGATATATGTTGTATATGGCTCAGAGTCAGACATTCAGTGATACAAACACCCAAGAGCAGACAGTGTACATTGTGGGGGGTATATACAATGTATGGAGTTCATAGAATGTATCTAACACTCTGCCAGTTAGTATGTTGAAGAGTATTCACGTCTATAGATCTTATTTACTTAACAAATATTTTGTTATTATTATCATTCAGTTTAAATATTGAGTTTTATAGATAATTCTTCAATACCCTTTTTATGATACATTTGATATTTTTTTCTGTATATTTTAAAAACAATTGTCCCTTTTCCACACACGTTCCCTATGGTTGATTAGGGAATTTTGTGGATATTCAGGATGAGGACAGTGTATGGGATGTATACTGTCCATCCTATAAAGGCTTTAGGTAGCAGAGAATGGACATATACATCAACACAGATAGGGATGAAGGTGATGTGCTGTTATCAGGGCAGACTGCAGGGGCCATGGGGGTCCTGAGGATAATATCTCACTTATCAGTAACCCCACCCCCCCAGGACAGATATCAGAGACAGAGAATTAAAACAAATGGCAAATCCAGAGGCCAGCAATGACGGGTCAGGGCAGGAAAACACACAGACATCTCTATATAATATATATTCCTGCACAGCTTTAAAATTCGCAATCTTATACTTATCAATGTATTCTGTGTACAGTATGTAACGTATCGAGGTTATCACTTGCTTACTGACTTGTTGATTTTATAATTATACTTAATAACAATTATTCAGCAAGAAGAAAAGAAGTGGAAGAGGGAAAGAGAAAGAAAGAAAGAAAGAAAAGAAAGAAAGAAAGAAAGAAAGAAAGAAAGAAAGAAAGAAAGAAAGAAAGAAAGAAAGAAAGAAAGAAAGAAAGAAAGAAAGAAAGAAAGAAAAAGAAAGAAAGAAAGAAAGAAAGAAAGAAAGAAAGAAAGAAAGAAAGAAAGAAAGAAAGAAAGAAAGAAAGAAAGAAAGAAATTTTTATATTTCAGATGGATACAGATAGTGGGAGATATAGAATGGTTAGAGAGAAAGGGTGAAGGAAAGAAGTGTATGGGGCAATAAAGAAGCGGTGGATGGGTAAAAAAGAGGAATAGTTATTTCCCTAATATTTCTGCACCCCCCAGCATCCACCCAGCACAGGTCACTAGTCTAGTCTTGATATGACACTTGTACAAGTGGATGTCTTCATATCACCGGCCAGCAGGAACCATTGGGGATTTTTGTCCTTTTTTTGCAGAGAAATTGAAGAAAAAAGTAATATCCTAGAAACTGTATTTATCAATGTATTCCGTGTACAGTATGATGTAACATATTGAGGTTATCACTTGCCTATTGACTTGTAGATTTTATAATTTTACTTTAATAACAATATATTAAGGAGAAGAAAGAAAGAAAGAAAGAAAGAAAGAAAGAAAGAAAGAAAGAAAGAAAGAAAGAAAGAAAGAAAGAAAGAAAGAAAGAAAGAAAGAGCGATTCCCTTTAATATCTTAACTTATCTTTTTATACATTTATAAACCTGTTTTCCTTTATTTCTATTTATAACACGTCAACAATGTATATTTCTATACGATTCTATGTCCTCATTTTCACAAATTTCCAGTATTTTTCCATAAATCTCCAATCTTTCCGCTTATACTCCTGGAAATACCACCGATCTGTTCTCTCTCTCTCCAATTCTTTGTCTTACTGAATGACCCCTAAATTCACCAACGTGGATCCGATCTGACACGTCACATCACGAGTACCGACGTCATGTTTATTATTTGTAAATCGTTTCTGCAAAGAAGGTGCAAAAAAGCAATATTACCTTATACTACAACATATTGTTAGTAATTCTCTGTGGCATTCGTGATAGTAAATGCTTCCTAGTCGCACTGCAACTTGTTTTTGTATCACTATGTTTTTCTTTTTAAACAAAATGATAATACATTACTATTATCATTACTATTTTTACTAGTATCTTTACTATTCTCTAATTGCACTATCAGTATTTCCATTATTTACAGGTACAAGTAGTAATATTGTTATCCGGACATGATAATCTACCTGTAATGTGTCAGCAGATCGGATAGGAAATACATAATGATAGGTCACATCGGCCATTGACCGTCAGGTGACACAGGAGCCACTGAATTTGTGCCAGAGACAAGATTCATTTCTAGTTAATTTTATATTATTTGATGTTATATATTGTTTCATTTTATAGAATATATTTAATTGAGCATTTTCTGTAGTATAAAATTGTCTTTGTCCATATCAATTCTCAGCTGCTGTCCTATGCCACTCTTTATAGAGATAATAATTAATTATATATAAGCAAGTAGGGTAAAGGATTAAAGGGAAATATATATATAATGATTATTAATATTATACAGGATTTATAACCAACAGTATATATATATATATATATATATATATATATATATATATATATATATATATATATATATATTCCCTTTAATTGTTGAATTATCCTACTATATTTAAAGATTATTTATATAGCGCCAACAGTATATATATATATATATATATATATATATATATATATACACACACACACACACACACACACAAACAAAACACACGCGCATCTCTTTCTTAATATTAGATAAATATAAGCTGTTGTTCTTTTGCCAAATTTCATATATATATATATATATATATATATATATATATATATATATATTTATTTATTTATATTTTTTTTTTCTTTTTTTTTTTCTTTTATATATAATAATGGTATTATGCACAAACAGATTTTAGAATGGTTCTTGTATCAGTTCAATCCTTTCCATCTCTACCTTCCCCTCTTTGATTCCTGTATATATTATAATTCATTATATTATTAGCGCTTCTGCCAAATATTTTGCAGATTGTGGTGACATCATAGGGGCCCTAACAGGGATTCATCAGTATGGTTACTTATGCCGCACAGAAATGTATTTCGTTTATAGTTTATTTTTGCTTCTCTCACAGGTGAAACGAGAGGTCTCATCATCGCTCTCTTGAATTAGGGGGAGAAATGTGACTTGTAGTCCTCTCCCCTCAACCCCCACAGCTGGAGCTCAATGCATGCAGTTTTATTGGAAATGCAAAGTGATGCAGAGTGTGATGCACCAAAAGGTTAATGAATGTCCTTATCCTGCCCCTTCATCTTATCATTCCAGAGGAGGCTGTATAATGTCATTACAGGACCATTGACCGGCCATCCCCTCCCCCATCCCCAGTACAGGGAGGACCTGTCACCCACAGTGCAGCCCCAGTCCATCCATACCTGGGATAAAAATCTCAACTTGCAGACATTTCATACAAATGCTATTGCTCTACAGCTGTTTTTAGGTCCTTGTATTTTTAAGTATGTAGATTGTAGATCAATAAAGATTTGAAAATGTAAAACAAACATTCTGCAGCCCACTGTAGCAAATAGCAGCAAGGTCAGTTTTAATTATTGAGAAATGTAAATGTAAAAATATAGAAAATATAGAAAATAAATAAAGAAAATAAAAGAGAATATATATATATATATATATATATATATATATATATATATATATATATATATATATATATATATATATATATAATTTATTACCATTATTATTATTATTATTATTTACTGCAGGCAAAAAAAAACGATTTCTTGCTTGCACATGATTGGATGATGGAAGTCAAGCCCTTTAAGTCACTTTGTGTTACATTTCTCTTCAAAGCGCATCTTCCCTTACAAACAGCATATTTGCTTATAGTAAATAAACCCCATACATACAGTTTCAGATGGATAGATTCTCTTCTTCTTTAAGTGTACAGCTAGAGTATAATATCAGCAATTATTATGTAATATAGGTCAATATGAGTAATATGTGTACATTCATCTGTATACTACAGCAAAGGGTTTCTCAGAACTTTTTTATTTTAGGAAATGTAACAAATATTGGATATTAATAATGGTTCAAAACATCCATCACACTATACAGACTGCAGAATATCCATGGCCATCCTCCGCCTGCAGAGCTGTAAATGAAGACAATTGAAAGTCGGACAAAGATGTAAAACGTCACGGAAAATGTGAGTGTGTGGCCCGGAGCTCCGACTTATATCGGCGGGGAGGGAGGGGGGGAGATAGATCTGCGATCTGTACACAATCTTGCGGGATTGGAGGGTGAGGCATAGACTGGGTTAATAGGGCTGATTTACTAAAGGCAAGTGGATGTTCGCTATAGTTTACACAAAAAAAGAAAGAGAAAAGCTGCATTCGCTTCCAACCAATTATTTGTTAGTAAAAATGCAATTTTCTTTAATTTCCTCCTCACATTGGGGTATCATCAGCACAATGTCTCCTAGGCTTCATGCACACTGGCATAAACATAAACTGTCTGTTCTCTATGGCGTAAAAACATCATATGCATTTTTAGGCTCCATGCACACTGGACTTAAAAAAGATTCTATAGGCATTTGACGTTTTTTTCTCCTGCCTCTAGAAGCACTCCTATTGTGTTCTATTTGTGTCTTTGCACATTATGACTACTACAGGCGTTTTCTGTCAGGGACCTTCAGAGGCAGGAAAAAAAACCCTTCTCTATCTCGTTTTCTGGAGAAGATTAGGAGTAAAACTTTTGCAGAGGGGTGTGTAGTGCAAAAAAACGCCTATAAACTAAAATGCTTAAACTCTCATAGACTCACCTAAACTTTGTACAATATACTTTCTATTTGTGTCTTTTATGCCACGTTTTTTAAGCTAAAAACCTTGATGTTTCTTCTGCTCCTAGTGTGCATGGAGCCTTAGTTTAGACAAGTTTAGGAGAGTTTTACCTTTTCTGCCTCCAAGCTCCAATCAGAAATGAGAAGCAGAAGGGTTTTTTTCTCTGCCAAGTACTCAAAATATGCCTAACGTCCTAATGTACATGGATTGGACACATAGGATAACATTGAGTTGGTTCTACAGGCAAAACACAAAACTCCTGTAGAAGCAACGTTTTTGCCAATCTGCATGAAGCCTATATGAGCGTTTTTTACTCCCGAGAGAACAGACGTTTTTTAAGTCCACTCTGCATGGATACAAAGCTACACCTGAACAACCTTTTAGTAAATCCAACCCTATTGGCTACAACTATGAACATATATATTTTATCTATCTCTGACCTCACACATTACAATCTGATTGTACATCTTCCATCAATCCTGGGCAGTAGACTGCCTGACGGAATTGAAATTGATAGTTTAGGCAGATCCCATAGTTTTGGTATATCTTACAGGCAATGGATTATCAGATTGTATGCTTCCCTTCATATCTTTGTATCTATTTATTAATCAGTCACTACATGACATTACAGCCAACTGAAAGATCTACTTATCAATGTTTTCACATAGGACTTACCCAACTTTCACCCCAGATTTTTTTTTTTTTTTACATTTTCTTATGTTTTCTATCTATCTATCTATCTATCTATCTATCTATCTATCTATCTATCTATCTATCTATCTATCTATCTATTGTATATCAATCTATCTTCATTCTATCTATCTATCTATCTATCTATCTATCTATCTATCTATCTATCTATCTATCTATCTATCTATCTATCGCTTTTCTATCAATCTATCTATTTATTATCTCTCTGTTTATCTATCTATCTATCTATCTATCTATCTATCTATCTATCTATCTATCTATCTATCTATCATCTATCAAGATATCTATATAAAATGTATCTATCTGTTCATTTATCTCTCTGTCTATATTGGTTTCTATGAACTCTCTGAGGGTCTCTTGTGTTTTCCTGTTTGAGTTCATGTGAAATTTCTATTTCTGTTACTTATAATAATACATACAAATGTTTGATGTTCTGCCAGCCCAGACTCAGAAACCCCCCCTGACCTCCACTTTGTATTTATTTATTTCGAATCTATTGATATCGGACCGCAGGAATCATGTTATCATTTCACTCCACACATCCGGTGACCTCAGCGATCGTCCCTGATCCATTTCGTGTCAATAATGGTCGGTTCAGCCTATAGGGAACTTCAGTTCTTCCTTTTTCTCTCCGGCCCTCCCCCTCTGTGCAAGTTACATTGTCTTATGGTTGATAGGTGCTCCATATAATTTTATGTTTGGATTTCAGTCTGTGCTGCAGTTTCAGGCAGAGCTGGAGGATGAAATAGCCCGCAGGGGAGGAGTTTACTATTACTTGTATTCCCACCCCTGAAGAGCTCCAACCTGTTTCATGCTTACATTAAACTTAATGCAACACAATACCTTTACTTACTCTATTCTCTTCCATCTGATGCTAGAAAAAGGAAACAATTATTGTTTCCTGAATAAGGCTAATAATATAGTCTGAAAAGGGTTTCCAGTTTAACTGAAATCAATGTGCAAACAGCAACATTTTTATTAAGGTTTAAGCTCTATAGCAGCATGTTCTCCAAACTACAGCCCTTTGTTTGCTTTTATCCAGCCCTTGAGGCATTGTCCCTGCCACTGTCACCAACAATGGGCACCACTGAGGCCAACCATAGGGCACTATTCCTTCCCCTAATACCAAAGATGGGGCATTGTTGACTCTCACTGAGCATAGTCTGACCCCCTAAAGTCTAAATGACAGAATATTAGCCCTTTGTTTAGAAAGTTTGGAGACCCTTGCTCTAGAGTAACACTTGTACTATAGATAGAGCAGACGTTAGAGGGCAAAGCTTGCGGATACCTATAGCCCCACCCTTGCAGAGCATGTAAGTAACAGTTTCATTTTCATGCCACCGCTCCTTATTGGAGCCAAGTTTTCCCATGAAATATAAAAAAAGAAGAAAATTATATATCAAAATATGTTTGCAAATATTGCAATACATAAAGTAGTATAATACACAACTGAAACTCTCCATATTTGTTAAATCATAATCGTAGGGTGCAGAGATGTACCCTTAAACTGCCCTTTCAAAGCTGGACAGAAGCCACACCTCCCAGGTGCTAGTCCTCCTGTTGTTTGTAATCCCACCCATGAGGAGCTGCTGTGTCTTTATAACCTCTAGAGTTGAATTCAATGGCGTAGCTGACTGCTATAGGGAATATATATATATATATATATATATATATATATATATATATATATATATATATATATATATATATATAAAATTTTTAAATACCATTTTATTATTATCTTTCCAAACAACACTTCATTTAATTTGCTTTAAAAGGGAAAATCCTTATCCTTCTTGACCCTTCAATGGGACTAAAGTACACATTACATTTATATATTCCTACAGAGCAGCCAAAAAAAAGAAACAAAGCATTTCAGTGGAGGTCTACACATTCTTGACTGCAACAATAAAAAAAAAAAAAAAAAATTTTCCTCTTTATTGCAGATCAGCAGCATTGGAATGCATTAGTAGGCAGGTTATGCTGGGATTTTTGGTTCCTCAATAACCTGTAGGCCTGTCACTGCCCCCTTCTGGATTAGATTGTCATTGTCACCCACTAAATTCCAATGACAGCTCTGAAGAGCCCCTGTCATCACCTTTTACTAGCAGTGTCTGTCCATAGAGAGGGATGGTAGATTAGCTCCTCCCCCCAGCCCACCTTATGTAAGCGCTGGAGGCCAGTGGTGTAGTCCAGGCTATGAAGGGAAAGGGGGGGGTCCTGGTGTTAATTAGAAGCAGGGAAAGGAGAGGGGAGCACGTCTGTCTGCTGCATCCCTGGGTGGTCTCAGTCTGATAAACACAGAGCCCCTCTCTCTGCTCTCTCCAATATTACCTATAGACAGGGGGGGCTCAGATTACACTTTAACTTTCCCGCAGTCTGCTGACCCACTTACTTAATTATCTGCTGAATGGACGATGTGTGCCATTTCTGTGCCCAAAATGCCACCCTCATGAGCAATTCTGCACAGAACTTGGTTATCAAAACTGTCGGTGTTACTGTGCAACAACCAATAGAAGTCCAATATTCACTCTCCAGATGTCACCTACCAGTTTTAAAGGGGACACTGAGAAAACTCAAAAATAAGAGAGATCAAATCTAGAATACTGCACAGAGATACATGGGCTGATTTACTAAAGAAGTGGAAAATGTTAACGCAAAAAAAAGGAGACGATTCACTTATTATCCAATCACATGCAGATGAAATAAATAAACAGAAATGTATTTTTACAGAAATATTCACTTTTTTTTTGTGCGCCACCCTATTATTTATCCTGGGCAGCATTCACTACAGTAACAACAATAATGGGACACGGCACACATATTCTTATATTATGTATATGATTTTGTTCAGTATGTGATGTATTGTATTTTTTAACGTTTTATTACAATTACATTATTGAAATATATTATTTACAATTACTAAAGAAAATGTAAACGGGGTACATTCAATAAAATTATTATTATTATCATGATCAAATAGTAGTAGTATTTTAGCTGCTGTTATAATAGCTATTCTTCTTATTATTATTTTCATTATTATTATTGTTAGTTTAGTGATTGTTATAATATTTATTGTTATTATTATTATTGATAGTTTTATGGATGATAGAAATGTTATTGTTATTATTATTATTACTATTGTTGTTGTTAGTTTGTTTTTTATAGTAATTATTATTAGTAGTAGTATTTTAGCTGTTGTTGTAATAGTTATTATTATTATTGTTGTTGTTAGTTCAGTGGTTAGTTTAGTGGTTGTTATAATAGTTATTATTATAATATATAATCACTCACATAGGTTGGACTCGATGGACTTGTGTCTTTTTTCGACCTCACCTACTATGTAACTATGTAACTATTTTAATTATTATTATTATGTTAGTAGTATTTTAGCTGTTGTTATAATAGTTATAATTATTATTATATTTTCCCAAAACACTTAAAACATTAGAAATCGGAACATTTCATAAGGTGAATGGGGTATTGAATATTGTTGATGTAAAGGCAGCTGGAGATTTACAGACTACAGTGCATGTTTATCGAAAAGAGAGGTAATTAGCTCTCTACTGATTGATGCATTGCTGTTTTCTTGTTTTGTTTTTTTTTTTTTTTTTTTTTTTTTGTTTTTTTTTTTGCTTTGTTCTTTTTTTTTTTTTATTTTAGAAAAAGTAAAGATGAATTGTAATGATGTTACCTTATAAAATAATTGGTGGTACTGTACTGCGGAAATGTATAGATACACACGGTGGTGGTTTGGTTTGGGGGGTGGGGGCGATTGAGGAGGGTTAGAGAATAAAAGGAGAGATATACACGGAGGTTTTACTGATGAATGTAAGAGAAATACACAAATAAGGATTATAATGTAGATAACACATACACACTTCTCTGTTTCTATATTGCACCCAGCATTGTTATAGGATGTGACTTGTGTCGCACCTAATAGTGGTGAAGGTGACTGCGGTGTCCCCCCAGCTTCAGGGGCCCCTAGACACGCGCCTGCAAGAGGAGGAGGTGACCCTTATCCTCCCATAGGATAGCTGTGCCCCCCCCGATGCCCATTCTAGAGCCTGTCCAGCCCCCAGCCCTGGGATGAATCCTCTCCCTTGCATTCTAAGTAGGTGACAAAAGTTCCAAGTGACATACCTTGATGGATGGCCTGTCCCTTGTCCCTCTCTCCTCTGTCGGTTCAGGAGCAGCTCAGGCTGTGTTTTGCAGGCAGCATCGAGCGTTGTCTGAGCAGAAGGCAGAGCGTTTTTTTGTATGCACAGAACCTGTTTATATTGAGCTGTATAAACATCCTATCTTCAACACAGCAACTCCAACTCCCTGGAAATGGGCAAGACCCAGCAGATCCCAGCCAGGGCCCATCGTGCCCCCGGGACTGCACAGCTCTCCCTGCTCTCTGCCAGCCCTCAGTACCCACAAAAATGCCTTAATATCCGCTTTACAAAGTCAACTTCACAGCTTGGCCTTACTTTACACAGCAAAGACCCATCAGGGGACCTAAGGAAAGGGGACACGGTGACGTCATCTGGTGTCAATAATTTATCAGGAGGGATAATTGTAATGTCTGCATTATGTGTGTGGATATTATTATTATGTATTTTAATTATGATTATATGGGGAAAATGAGGCGTTTAATAGAGATTGTGGGCTGCAAAATAGTTTGGAAAAAACTTTTTTCCTCTCCTGCTCTGCATCTTTTAGTGGAGCTATGATATCCAACTTGCACTGTGGCTCTCTAGCTGTTGGAGGACTACAACTCTCAGCCTACCCTGTGGTTCTCCACCTGATGAAAGGCTAGAATGGCCAGCCTTCTTTTTTTGTGGTCTCTCCATCTGTTGAAGAACTAGAACTTCCAGTTTGCCTTTTGGCTCTCCACCTAGAAGTCCTAGCCTGTCTTGTAGTTCTACATGTATTGCAAAGGCAATTGTCCCTACCTGCCTGGTGGCTCCTCATCTGATAAACAACCAGAACTCACAGCTTTCCTTGTGGCTTTCTCTCTGTAGAAGAACTAGAACTCCCAGCTTGCCTTGCGGCTTTCAATCTGTTGAAGAACTAGAACTTGCAGCCTGCCTAAAGCTCTCCATCTATTGGATACTAGAAGTCCCAGCATGCCTTGTAGTTCTACATATATTGCAAAGGCAATTGTTCCATCCAAACCTGCCTGGTGGTTCCTCGTCTGAAGAAGAACTAGAATTCCCAGCTTGCCTTGTGGCTCTCATATCTTTTCATCAACTGCAGAACCAGAAGTCCTAACCTGCCTTGTAGCTGTACGTGTATTGCAAAACGAGATGCCCCAACCTGTCTGGTGGCTCTCCATTTGTTGCAGAACTACAGGACTACGCAACAATTATATATATATGATTGTATATATATATATATATATATATATATATACACACATTTATTTATTTTTTAACCCAGATTTTAGTTTTAAAAAAAGGTTATATCAAACAAACAACTACAACAACAAAGAAGGTTTATCCTAATTCTAAGCAACCGCATCTAAATTTTCCCATGATGTTCAGAGATACTCCAAAAGCTATTTATAGATAATCAGAAATATTCCAACAGTTTCAGAGATATTCAAAAGTGTTCAGAAATATTCAGAAATAACATAAAATGTAATATTAAACATCCAGAAAAGATATTTTTGGCTTTGACGGGGGCAGCTGGGACCTGTAGTTCCTCCTAGCAGAGGGAAATGAGTAATTAGAAGAGCCCAGGAATATTGTCTGCAGTTTACTTTCTTCATTATATACATGTATACTGTATCACTCCATGGTGCTGTGTAGGGAACAGTCCCTATAGCTAAGAGTTTATATAAAAAAAAAAAAAGTTGATTTAAAGGATGAAGGCAGTGGCGCCTTTAATTGACCCCCAGTTGTCAGGGGAGGGGGGGTGTACCAAAAAAAAAAGGAGGAGGGGGTCTGTGGGCGGGGCCACCCTGCTTCTTACGTCTGACTGTGAAGAGCCGACAAACGCAGATGAGTCGAGATAAGTAAAAAGGCGGACAGCAGAGACTGAGCTCAATCCAGGAGAGGCTGCAAAGCACAGCAGGTCACAGGTGACTTCAGGCAGCGGCTAGACTGCACGGCTGTATGCAAGGGAAGAAGAGTGCAGAGCAGGAGTCATCTGGAGTCAGCAGAGCCCGACTCTACCCAAGGCAGAACATTGGACATTGCAGTATCCAGGTCCAGGGAACAGACCCAGCTACAGCAGGAGAGGCAAGCTACAGATCCCAGCCCTGTCCAGGGAAGCAGAGCTTTGACACAGCAGCCAAAACTGGGCTGGACAGCAAGCTTGCTAATATTCCTCTTCCTGTTCCAGCTGTTGCATTCAGTAGTAGACGTTGCTCTCTCCCAGGCTCCTCTGACCAGCCTCGTCCAGCTCTCCTCCAGGCTCATCTGACCAGCGTCTTATAGCTCTCCTCCAGGCTCTACTGACCAAAGTCTTCCAGTTCTCCTGCAGGTTCTACTGACCAGTCTTCCAGCTCTACAGGTCAGAGTTTTCCAGCTCTCCTGACCAGTCTTCTACAGTCCTCCACCAACTGTCCCAGCCGCGGTCAGTTGAAGAAGCCCCCGTCTCCAAACCTCCCTCACCTTCTGACCCCCATCAACTTCTCCAAGCTCTGAAGCCTATCAAGCTTTGCAAATGACCGCAGAGATCCAACAGCCGCCCTCCCAGACCCCTTCCCAGAGCAGCCCCATGTCTGGAGCCACCGAGAAACAGACCACGGTCATGGAGTCAGCCTCCTGCACCACCAAGACCAAGAAGACCAACGCCGGCATCAGGAGGCCAGAGAAACCCCCATACTCTTACATAGCCCTGATAGTCATGGCCATCCAGAGCTCCCCCACCAAGAGGCTGACCCTCAGTGAGATCTACCAGTTCCTCCAGAGCAGGTTCCCCTTCTTCAGGGGCTCCTACCAGGGCTGGAAGAATTCTGTGAGACACAACTTGTCCCTCAATGAGTGCTTCATCAAGCTGCCCAAGGGTCTGGGCAGGCCGGGAAAAGGGCACTACTGGACCATTGACCCGGCCAGCGAGTTCATGTTTGAGGAAGGATCCTTCAGGAGAAGGCCCAGAGGTTTCAGGAGGAAATGTCAAGCCTTGAAGCCAATGTACAGCATGATGAATGGTCTGGGCTTCAACCATATACCGGATAGTTACAGTTTCCAGGGATCTGGGGGAGGCATCTCCTGCCAACCCAACAGTCTGGCACTGGACAGTGGCATAGGCATGATGAATGGGCATTTGACAAGCAACGTGGACGGGATGGGGTTAACTGGGCACCCGGTGTCGCACCTGACGGCCAACGGGGGCCACTCCTACATGGGCAGCTGCACGGGCTCCTCCGGGGGTGATTACCCACACCACGAGTCAGGGTCTCCTCTCCTTGGAGGAGGGGGCGTTATGGAGCCACATTCGGTGTACAGCAGCCCGGCCTCAGCTTGGGCACCCACCTCTTCTGCCCTCTCAGGAGGGGCACCCTACATCAAGCAACAGCCCCTGTCACCCTGCAACTCTGCCACCAACCCTTTGTCCTCCAGCCTTTCATCCCACTCCCTGGAGCAGCAATACCTGCACCAAAACAGCCACAACACAGCATCTGATTTACAAGGTGAGTACCACTCAGCTGCAAGCCACTGGTGGCCCATGGCGCCAAGGCTGGCCTTATAAGGAAATGATCAATGTACACAACCCATAGCAACCAGTCACCAATACTTTATACACTGGTCATCCTGAGCTGATGAAAGACGACAAAATTGGCTGATCTGGGTTCTTGCACGTCAAAACTTTTCCAGAAATTCGAACAATCTCTTTCCTATTTCTTTTGACAGTTCATATAATTTTATTATATAAGTGTAACTAATTTGTTACTGCAACTAGGACCTGGAATCAGTACAGAGAGTCCTTGGTACAAAAAATCTAGAAACACTGTGTGGTTGATTTAATAAAATTTAATAAAATTGGAGCCTGCAAATTCTGATTCAGCTATACATTGTAGCCAATCCACTTTTGACTTCAGCTTGTTCAATTAAACTTTGACCAAAAACAAAACTGGAAGCTGATTGGTTTCTATGCAGAGCTGCACCAGATTTTGCACTCTCCAGTTTTAGTAAATCAACCCCTGCGAGAGCATTCCTAGGCATCACTGCACCAGGGCCCACCATCTGAGAGGATGAATCTGGTCAAGCCGCACCATCCTGGACTAAAACCTGGGAATTATCTTTGCAGGCATGGATAGAAAATGAGGGATAATAAGATTGGGAAGGGGGGGGGGGGTCTGGGGGAGCACATGTGGGACAGGATGGCATGGCAGCAGTTAGAGTGGTGCCACCGGGGCTGCATCCAGGGAAATTGAGGGTGAAGGTCTGTCTGAAGGCCTCAGGCTTGTTCTGCCCCAGGGGGGAAGTAGTCCCCTCTGACCACCATGCCCTGAAGGCAGCTCTGTGCTTTCCTGTTGTTGCCCTGCCCAGAAAACATTCCAATGCTATCCAGAGAGAATGTTTCCATGCGTTCATTCCTTATATCCATTAAGTTAAGCTGATGCCATTCATTAAAACAATTAAACTTTTAAATACAGTAATTGTATTACGTGAAAAGTAATGTCATAAATTATGCACTTTAGTGTATATATCCTTACCTAAAATACAAAACATACAGGTTTTGACCTTTCTCTCAATACACACACACATATATATGTATATATTTTATATACCTTCACATTTTTCTCTCTCTCTACACAAGTGTCTCTCATTATCCCTTTCCATCGATTAACGTCTACATCTCTATAGAAGGTTTCCTTTCTTCTCTCTCCTCCATCCTCTCCCTCCCTTTATTCCATTCCTGCCTTCCATATATTCCCTGTAGTTTTGGTGTATCTAGATTACAGGTATGGATTATCAGATTGTAACATTTATGGAAAGCCTCTTCTTTCTTTCTTTCTTTCTTTCTTTCTTTCTTTCTTTCTTTCTTTCTTTCTTTCTTTCTTTCTTTCTTTCTTTCTTTCTTTCTTTCTTTCCTATAAATTATATATTGAGAGAGGGAGAGAGAGAGAGAGAGAGAGAGAGAGAGAGAGAGAGAGAGAGAGAGAGAGAGAGAGAGAGATTGTATATTACATCATACATATTATAATATACAATCTCTCTCTCTCTCTCTCTCTTTTTCTTTCCTTCTTTCTTTCATACATGTTCTCTCTCTTCTTTCTCTCTATACATCTCTCTCTCTCTCTCTCTCTCTCTCTATCCCCCATGTCCTGCTTATACATCTCTCTTCAAATATTTGTATTGATGTATTAAGCACACCTGAATTATTTTCATCCTTATGCTATTCCTCCCCTCTTTATATCAATCCATCCTCCATCCATCCATCCATCCATCCATCCACCTTTCAGGGTTTTTTTTTATATTCTTTCATTCTTTCTTTCCTTTCCTTGTCTACGTATTCTCCCCCCCCCCCCCCCCCCCAGGACTGGGGTGGAAGTGGGCACATCTGACAATACCACACCACAGATGATACGTTTATATGATTATGTATCAGTTTTGTCATTTTTACTATTTAATAGCTGCAACTTTTTCAGGAGAAGCTGTGCCCTTTAATATGGAATCATTTTAGCATTAAGCTCCTATGACTGTATCTATCCGGTTCCCCAGAGCTCTTTTGTTGCTGTCTCCTATCATGACAAATTGTTATAATTACCCCAATAAGTGGTTGGGATGTTCTGAGGGTATGGAGCAGCTTTCCGCTTACTCCATGTAATGAAGAACTTCCCCTTTGTCAGTCTTCTTTTACTAAAACGTCTATTTCTCTTTTTTTGCCGCACATCTGCAACAGGGAAGAAAAATGTACCATGAACACACATGTAGAGGAAATTAAAAATACATGGGGCATTTTGGGGGCTAATTTACTAAAGGAGCTAAAAAATTGCGAATATTCACTTCAATTATCCAATCATGTGCAGAAGAAATAAGTAAACAGCAGTTTGATTTTCACATGATTGGATAATTGAAGAGAATAATTGAAGAGAATATTCTCATAATTTATTGTGTGAAGATTCCCAACTACTTTAGTAAACCAGCCTTCATATTGTCAAGCATATTTCAGTTCACTGCTATACTTTTTATAAATGCATTTGTAGCTGAAACGTGTTATTTATTATCACCTTGTTATTGTAACACTGCTAAGCATAGGTTATATATTATATATAATCCTCTGTAATTACCACCTAAAATTAAGCAGTAACAATGACAAAATAAAAATGAAACCTGTACATAAATCCACAGAAATACAACTAAAAAGATTATAATCTCTCTCTTATATGGATAGATATATGTATCCATAAAGCTATTTGAACACTCTGTACTCATTAGTGAAACTGTGGGCATGAAATTGATTTACTGAAAGCAAATAGGCTATATCTAAATACATTCTGAAAAATAGTGTTCTCAGAAATTAAAAACTATACTCTTACCTAATAAACATAATGTCAGTACCAACTGTATGGTGATTATTATATCAATTTTAGCACAAAACTATCACAATATAATCATAGTAATATTACACGTTCAAGGCAGTTCTATGCAGAATATGGTTTTGTGATGATAATAATAAATATACACAAACAAAAAAACAATCAAAAACATAAACATATAATGAAACGAATTGTGATAATAATCCACTTATCTGCCCACACCCAGTCACCCAGCATAAATATACATGTTTTGGGTAATAATAATACTATACTGTAGGGTAATCACTATACTGTATAAACTGTAGCTTAAAACTACCATGATAGTTGCTAATTATAGTGATATCTCTAATCCATGTTAAATATTTGGGGCTTTTTACTTTATCTTATCTTATTAGCAATAATAATAATATTGATAAGAACACACTATCCTCAAGATAGCTATTGTAACCTAAATTTCATAAATACATAAATGTACTTAAATACAAATAAACATAGTTCGTAAATAAAAACCGAAAATGTATTTTTAGATAATAATTCGGGGTAAAAATAATAATAAATATAATTATAAAAATAATAATAATAATAATAATAATAATAATAATAATAATAATAATAATAATAATAATAATAATAATATTGTGGGTAATAACTATATACACCGTAGCATAAAACCACCATGATAGTTGTTAATTAAAGTGATATCTCATTTTGGGGCTTATTACCTTATCTTACTATTAATAATCATAATAATATTGATAAGAACACACTATTCTTAAGTAGCTATTGTATAGTTAATAACCTACATTTTATAAATACATAAATGTACTTAAATAGAAATAAACATAATTCATAAATAAATAGTGGAAACTATTTTTTGGATAATAATTTGGGGTTACTATAATAATGAAAATTAATATTGTAGGTAATAACTATATACACTGTAGCATAAAACTACCATGATAGTTGTTAATTATAGTGATATTTTATTTTGGGGCTTATTACCTTATCTTACTATTAATAATAATAATATTGATAAGAACACACTATTCTCAAGTAGCTATTCTATAACCTACATTTTATAAATACATACATGTACTTAAATAGAAACAAACTTAATTCATAAATAAATATTAAACTTTTTTTAATAATAATTTGGGGTTACAATAATAATAATACAAATAATAATGATTAATAATAACAACAATAATTATTATTATGATAATATTGTAGGTAATAACTATACACACTGTAGCATAAAACTATCATGATAGTTGATAAGACATTCATTTCTTCACATGGTCTGCGTTACATTTAGGGGGTTGTCTTCTCTATAGTTAGAAACATCCTATCCTCAATATAAGCTATTTAGCTATTGTATACTTAAATACTTAATGGTATATGTGTGTATATATATATATATATATATATATATATATATATATATATATATATATATATATATATATATATATATATATATATATACATATTATATATATATATATATATATATATATATATTTATATATATATATATATATATATATATATATATATATATATATATATATATATATAATTTGTTATAATGATTGCAGTTTATTTACTGTTTGGATGAACTACAAGCCTCAGTATGCCCTTCCCCCACAGCTGGAGTTTGACAGGTGTGGTGCCCATGTCCTCTATAATGATGCCAGTTTCTTGCCTCTTCACAGGTATCCCCAGGTATCATTCCCAGTCCCCCAGCATGAATGACAGAAAGGAGTTTGTCTTCTCGTTCAATGCCATGGCCTCGTCCTCCATGCACGCAGGGAGCGGATCCTATTACCACCAGCAAGTCAGTTATCAGGACATCAAGCCTTGTGTGATGTGATCCCTGCCAGCAGCAGGCCAGAAATGGGCCCCTTCACCCTGGACTCTGCATGTGGGCCACTCTGCAGCTGACACCCCTCAACCAGCCATGGAAAGTCTCTGATGGCAGCCAAAAGCTGCCCACTGTCACTGTCCCCTCACTGTACATTGGGTTCTTTTTATTCCTCCCACTGGAAGCCATATCAAAGTGAAAGTAAAGCGCATAAAAAGGACTACTTATTTCATTTTTACAGAGGTATAACCATTTTATATCTCCGGTCAGCCAAGAAAACCCTGCAAATCCAGTAATCCAGTTCAAAAAAGGGATTTTGTTTATTTTTATTTTTTTAAATTTTTTTTTTAAATACTTCGCCTCCTTTCTATTTTCTGCTGAAAGAAGGATTTGTAAAATAATATATATACATCTTTTTTCTATTTGACTTTATAGCTTCACTAATGACCAGGCTGACACAAATATATCCTTTTATCCTTCTGGCCAACAAGAGTGGACTTCAGGCCCGGATTATGAAGTTGCAGAGCTAATATGGCACTTTTTTTTTATTAAGACAATATTTATTTATCTTTTATTCAGTAAAAAAAAATAAAATAAAAATAAAATAAAAAGACACCACCTTGCGTCAGTTTATCAGTATTAAAATGGTGTTTTTGTTGGCAATATTTGCCTTGTGAATTTTTGTTTTGGGTCACTGTAAAATAGGAACAAGCTCTGTATTAAACCAAAAGAACAAATAAACTACAATATCTTTTCTATTAAATGATGATGAAGGTCTCTTTTATGCATCTTTGTATTTTGGAAATCCAAATTCAGACGCAATTGTTTTTTTTCCCACTTGTCATTTTACATTTCATGTGTTGACTGTACATATTTTTTACAGTTATGATATGCGAACATTATATATTTATATACACGTTTCAGTTATTAAATGTTAAAGAAATAAAAAACAAATCAACACATACCTCAAAGACTGGTACATTTATCCAAATCAACCCTTAATTATAGTGAATTATAAAAATATACTTCATGTATTGAATTTTTCGTCCTTATCTTCAAAAATAATATATTGTTTTAAGAAATCATTTTTTCTTAATTGAATTGCTTCTATGAAATAAGATGGTATTGAAAAAAAATGTGAATATTTTAAATGCAAACCAAAGAAAAAAAGAAAATTGACCCTATATAACTTATCTTTAGCCTAGCCTGCTATGGGCAACTATTCCACTGCATGCACTGTTGTACCCAAATTTTGGCACATTTTCCCTAATTTTCATCATGGGATCCCCCCCCCCCCTTTACTGATTGATAATAATATTGTGCACAATATATGGAGCACTAGGAGTGAATCCATCTTACCCTCACACATTTTAAATACTCCAAAAAGTTTGGTTTATTTTTTTATTTTTAATTGAACAATAATGCAGAAAAGGGGGGATTATCTGGTGTAGGAAAGAATAGGACACCCTCTGGGAGTGTAATTACCAGTCTCAGGGTTCACTGTAGGGTACAGCAAATATCCCTGGAGCAAACCATCATATTCCCTAATAAGAGGTGAATGCCTATTGGTCGCTGTACACAATAGCGCTATCAGTTTATTTGTGGTCCTCTAGATCAGACTGAGACTTGTAGTCCCACAGCCAGCCAGAGAGCCTTGAGACCAACCGCAGCTTTTCCCTTACTGAGCCATAAATCCTTCACTTCATCCTCTGCTTCATGTCAGCCCTGACAGGGCTCTGATTGGAGCTAATCCACGGGGGTCGCCTGTCCCCTGCAGAGCCAGAAACTAGAGAGGAGACGCCTTTCTAGGTTTATTGACCCTGAGATTGTGCACCGGGGAACGCAGGATTACAGTACATTAGTACACAGAGGATTGTGGGCAGATCATTATTTTTAGTGAGAATAATTTCTTATAGGGAAGGGTGGATGAGGTGGGCGCCTTCCATCTCTCTGGTTTCCTATATTGTAGCTGCTACCTTTTAAACTTGTATTTATTATTGTTTTATTGCATTGTCTTCTATTTGTGTTCATGCGTGTGTACTGTATATTTATTGTTACCTAAATCTATCTATCTATCTATCTATCTATCTATCTATCTATCTATCTATCTATCTATCTATCTATCTATCTATCTATTTTTTATAGCGTTGCTACTATCTTCAGTTGCTAATAGGTATACTCCTCTGTCTCTCTTGCAACTTTGTATATTTAGCTCTCTCATAACTTTATCATCCCAAAAGTCTCTACCTTTCTCTCTTTCTCTCTCAAACGTATCTATATTATATACATATCTGTCTCTCTCCTGTTATTCCTTCTTCCCCCTCAGTTATACCATGACATAATAGGACATTCCTTTTCTGTATTGCTGTGAACACACTTTCTTTCTTTCTTTCTTTCTTTCTTTCTTTCTTTCTTTCTTTCTTTCTTTCTTTCTTTCTTTCTTTCTTTCTTTCTTTCTTTCTTTCTTTCTTTCTTTCTTTCTTTCTTTCTTTCTTTCTTTCTTTCTTTCTTTCTTTCTTTCTTTCTTTCTTTCTTTCTTTCTTTCTTTCTTTCCTTCCTTTCCTTTCCTTTCCTTTCCTTTCCTTTCCTTTCCTTCTTCAACTTCTATTCTTCTTGCTCAATAATTGTTATTAAGTATAATTATAAAATCGACAAGTCAATAGGCAAGTGATAACCTCAATTCGTTACATACTTCACACAGAATACATTGATAAGTATAGCTAGCCTACCATATATTATATTATATTATATATATATATATATATATATATATATATATATATATATATATATATATATATAGATATATAGATCTATCTATCTATCTATCTATCTATCTATCTATCTATCTATCTATCTATCTATCTATCTATCCATATATATATATAGATAGATAGATCGATAGATAGATAGATAGATAGATAAAGAGAGAGAGAGAGATTGTATATTACATCATACATATTATTATAACATCTAATCAAGTCAACATGCAAGTAATAACCTCAATACGCTACATACTGTTCACATAGTAAATTGATAAATATAGCCTATAAACCATATATTATATATAATAGAGAGAGAGAGAAATAGAGAGAGAGAGAATGTATTACATCATACATATTGTTATAATATACATCTTTCTTTCTTTCTTTCTTTCTTTCTTTCTTTCTTTCTTTCTTTCTTTCTTTCTTTCTTTCTTTCTCTCTCTTTCTTTTTCTTTCTTTCCGTAATTCTTTCCTTTCTTTTTTCCTTCTTTCTCTCCACAACGAGATACTCTCCTACAATAAAATTATCACTCCTTCCCCATTAGAATGTAACACATATTCTTCTCTTCATATCTTTGTATCTATTTATAAATCACCCTGTTATACATGACATAAACACCAACTGAAGGGTCTAGTTATCAATGTTTTCACACAGGACTTACCTAACTTTCCTCCAAGATTTTTATTTTTTTGTTTTGTTTTGTTCTTTTACCATAAAGTTCAAATGTGTGAATCTTGAATGAAAACAGTGATAAATGGACCCCATGAAACAAAAAAAATAAATGGACCCCTGAAGTATACATGAGTCTCTGGCACTGTAGTACCCCCAGTTGCTGTGCTCAGTGCTGTGTTCGGGGTGTTCGCAGATTGAGAAGTGCTGTGATCTTCCCGAACCCCACAGAGGGCTCCGGGGCCCCCAAATATCTCATTCTGGAAAAGTTTGCTGAGCTGTCACTTCTCATTATTCTACGTCTGTTGGGGAGATCGGTGCCCAGAGGGAATGTGGAAATCAGCAGACGTGCTTAGGCTCCGTGCTGATCATTGGCTGGCTCCGCGCTGATCATTGGCTGGCACCGCGCTGATCGTTGGCTGGCTCCGCGCTGATCATTGGCTGGCTCCGCGCTGATCGTTGGCTGGCTCCGCGCTGATCGTTGATGGCTCCGCGCTGATCATCGACTGTGCGCTAATTCGCATTCATTTTCCGCCTGTACTATTAACGGATTACAATTATTCACAGATTGCAATTATTTAAAGCAAAAGAGTACCCAACCCCTAACAAGAAATTACATTTATTCCGAAGAATCTGTTTTCTGTAGGCAATTGCTTTATTTTAATTCTGTTTCTTATGACACATTGGGCATATTGGGGTTGATTTACTAAAGGCGGTGCACTGTGCAAATGCAGCTGTTCTCCAGAGCTTAGTGAATGAGGTTAAGTTTCATTTTTCAAAGAATACCTAATCACATGCAATGGAAATGAAACAAAAACAGATTTTTTTTTGCTTGCACATGATTGGATGATGAAAGTCAGCAGAGTTTCTGCTCATTACTCTGGAGGAACTGCTCTTGCAGATTGTAACTGCACTTTGCAGAGTGCACAGTCTATTTGCCTTTAGTAAATCAACCCCACTGAATCTCTTTCCAGAAGCAAAGCAGCTACAGGCATACCCCACTTTTAAGTACACAATGGGGTTTATTGACTAAAGCCGGAAAGTGCAAAATCAGGCTCACTTCTACATAGAAACCAATGAGCTTCTAACCCCAGCTTGTTCAATTAAGCTTTGGTAATAAAACCTGGAAGCTCATTGGTTGCTATGCAGAAGTGAGCCTGATTTTGCACTTTCCAGCTTTAGTAAATAAACCCCATTGTGTACTTAAAACTGGGGTATGCCTGTAATAGTTATCTTATCTGTAAAAATGATTTCATGCTCTCATTTTCTTTAAGAAACCAGCCAGGTTGACCTGCAGGTAAATGGACAAGTAGGTACAGAAGTGAGATACATCTTGATGATCAGGGTAAGCTGTCACCCAGATGAACTTCTGCTGCAGATCTGAGGGGCCCAGTGACATTTTTTTGGCAAGCTCCGGCTGTATTTCATATCCAGTCATTTCCTTAACTTGGAATACTATGCTGAGCCGGTCAAACGATTGTGTTTTATTTTGTGGCTTTTATTAACATGAGTGCATATTATTTTTAACTGGAGCCAAATACAACTGAGAGATTCCCAGATTTGGACTTTTGTTTTCCTTTAGTCATTGTAGTAGGTTGGATCCATGGCCAAGGTATAGGGGGATGTGTGGGGTCTAGGCAGCAGTATAGTCAGTATGCTGGGACTGACCAAAGCTAATGGTGGTCAGTCAGACATGCATTGATCTGGCCACCCTGGCCTTGTTCACACTTGCCCAAAATACTGACGCTGAACAAACGTGCCTATTGCGTTAATGCATGCGTTGCATTTGAAGCGTGTTTAACGTGCAATAGAGGTGCATTAAAACGCTCCCCAAACTCACTAGGTGCATTTGACACGCATTTGACACGCATTAAAGTCACAATAAAAACGCACACCAGATGCCTATTTTTTTATAGTTGTGAACAAAGCCTAATGCTCTGCAAACACATTGCAAACGCGTGGCGGCGCGTTTATGGTGCGTTACCATAGACTTGAATGGAAGGGGTTGAGATGCTTTAACTCCTTCCAAACTTGAGCTTTATTTTTGATGCACTGCAAGGCGACTCAGCACAAATGCTTAATTTTTTATAATGTGAACAGCTCTGTGTGCTGTCCATATTATCAATTGCAGACTGCTGTACAAGGCCTTATTAAAGTGTTACTAAACGCCGGACCCTGCATTCACTATATCTGGTCTCCCACAGTACACAGAGCATGGAAATGCAATTATTTTAGTAAATATGAACTGCTAAATACCTTTTCGCATCAGCAGTATATAGCAGTCTTGTGACTTCTATCAGTGTCTCATTAAAACTTGTAGGAGGAGTTTTCATTCTCCTCTGACTGTCCTATGAGGCTGCAGGACCCCTGACCCTCTGTCTGGACAGTGCTTATTTGCCCTGTGCTGATCACATGCACCCTCCCAAGGAAAAAAAAAACTCTCTAGCAGTACACCAAACTGAGCATGTGCAGCTTGTCCCCTAGCCTCTGTTCTATCAGGAGATGGATTGGGGACAGTGAAAAAAGGGGAGGATCAGAGAAGACAGAATCAAACATCCTTTTTACACACTGCAGAGGATTAACCTCTTAGGTTCCACAGTGAGTATAACAAGCATGCTTTATTGCATATACGGACTGATTTTACTGTTGTGGGTTTAGTAACACTTTAAAAACGTGCTTCAAACGCTTGCTTTTATTGCCAGTGTGAAAAGGGCGCTTTCATGATCTGCTCCAGTGGCTTTGCACGTTACTTAACCACCTAAGGACCGAGCCTCTTTCTGAGATTTGTTGTTTACAAGTTAAAAACTTTTTTTTGCTAGAAAATTACTTAGAACCCCTAAACATTATACTTTTTTTCCAACACCCTAGAGAATAAAATAGCGGTCGTTGCAATACTTTCTGTCACACCGTATTTGCGCAGCGGTCTTACAAGCGCAATTTTTTATTTTGAAAAAATACACTTTTTTGAATTAAAAAATAAGACAACAGTAAAGTTAGCCTAATTTTTTTTATATTGTGAAAGATAATGTTACGCCGAGTAAATTGATACCCAACATATCATGCTTCAAAATTCCGCCTGCTCGTGGAATGGCGACAAACTTTTACCCTTAAAAATCTCCATAGGCGACATTTAAAAAATTCTACAGGTTGCATGTTTTAAGTTACAGAGGAGGTCTAGGGCTAGAACTATTGCTCTCGCTCTACTGATCGTGGTGATACCTCACATGGTTTTAACACCGTTTTCATATGCGGGCGCTACTCACATATGTGTTCGCTTCTGCACGCGAGCTCGTCGGGACGGGGCGCATTTAAAAAAAAAATTTTTTTTTCTTATTTATTTTACCTTTTATTTATTATTTTTACACTGTTTTTTTTTTTTTTTTTAAATGTCACTTTTATTCCTATTACAAGGAATGTAAACAACATCCCTTGTAATAGAAAAACGCATGACAGGACCTCTTAAATATGAGATCTGGGGTCAAAAAGACCTCAGATCTCATATTTACACTAAAATGCAATAAAAAAAATAAATTGTCATTTAAAAAAATAATTTATGAAAAATGGCCCTTTAAGAGCTGTGGGCGGAAGTGACGTTTTCACGTCGCTTCCGCCCAGCAATTGTATGGAGATGGGTGGGGGCCATCTTCCCCTCACTCGTCTCCATACCCAGCTAGTGACCGGACCTGATCGCCTACGCCGCTGCCGACAGCTCCGGTAAGCGGCGGAGGCATCGGATCATGGCGGGAGGGGGGGTGCCCCTCTCCCACCGATAAAAGTGATCTTGCGGCGAATTCGCTGTAGAGACCATTTTTTTCTTGAGGCGGACTGCCCGCTGAAGAAGGGGATAGCGGGGTTATGGCAGCTAGCTGCTGCCATAACAAGGACATCCTCCTTCAAACAGCCGACGTAAAACTGCGGCGGGCGGTCCGTAAGTGGTTAAGAGGACTATACGTTTTACAATTTGATTGTACAATCTCCATACATGTGACCATTTTTAGGCCAATTACAACCACTTTGCCTTAATGACGACAAACACAATCGAAAGAAAATGCAAAAAACTAAGCCAGCAACCACCCACAAGTTCAATTTTGACCACCAGAATCTGGTTGATTGTGAAGTTGAGACTGAATTTTATAGACCGGTGGCACCTTTCAAAGCACTTTATTTCATGCATTCATTCTTTCAATTTCAGTTAGCACCAACTTTGCTGTCTATACTTTTGGGATGATAACTTGAACCTTCCCCCGGGACAATGTGGTGGAAAAATCTGATCATCGATTGCCGTTGTTTTTTGTTTTTTTTTCCCAACTTTGAAGTCCATTTCAATCCCATTGAAATTTTTATTTGTTTCTTTAAAATGCAGTCAAATTAAAGAGGAAGTGAAACAGAAAAAAAAAGAAAGGATCAGATTTTCCCACAACATTTGATCAGGGCTTTTTCGATACCGTTTTATTATCAATTGCTTTGCACCAGTCAGCAGCCCAGAAATATTTGGTTCATGAATACAATGATATTTTGATCAATCAGAGACTACCTGGTGGAAACAGGAATGCTATTGATAACATATAGTCATAAGTTACAGTTGTATCTTAACTATTGCTCTAAATCCACTTTCCCATGTGTGGCATATCGAATAGGTTGTCAACTATAGATTTTTAAAAAATAAATTGATCATTTATCAAAGTGTGTATGACCACCATAAGAACAGGTGCATCTGGAGGCAGCCTCTTCCTTCTTAACCTCCCTGGCGGTATTCCCGAGTCTGGCTCGGGGTGGATTTTACATACCAAAAGCGGTATCCCCGAGCCAGACTCGGGCTTGCATCGCAGGATCCAGGAAGAGATTACTTACCTTGTCCCCTGGTTCCTGCGATGTCTCCCCGCTGTGATCGGCGAGCCGCTGTGTCTCACTCGATTCACAGTGCCGAGCTCCGTTCCCTGCGAGCGTTGCGACGCACGGGGACGGAGTTCGGCGGTAAATTCAAAAGTGAAACACATAGTATAGATACAGCATACTGTAATCTTACAGATTACAGTACTGTATCAAATAACTACACATCCCCTTTGTCCCTAGTGGTCTGCCCAGTGTCCTGCATGCAGTTTTATATATATAAAACTGTTCTTTCTGCCAGGAAACTGGAGATTGTCCATAGCAACCAAAACTGTCTCTTTACATCAAAAGTGGTTTTAGACCAGCTAGAAAAAAGCGATAATAAATTATAATCACTTGCAGAATTGAGCGATAGTGATTTGTGGGGAGATCCGTCATCAAACACTAAAAGTAATAAAAGCTAAAATTCTGCAACTGTGCAAATTTCAGTGTTTTTGATTTGATTACATTATTATATAATTTTTATTATTATTATATTATTATGTGTTTTAATTATTTATAGTTATTTATTATATTATAATTTTTTATTTCGTTTTTCAAACTTTATCATACCCGGGATGTCTACTAGACTCTTGTTTGGACAGATTTAAGTGAACTATTCCTAAGAATTACAGGCCTACAATATGAAACGCCAAATTTCTGTGCAAAATAATTGTACCGCTTTCAACACCTAAAATCTGAAATAATCATACCGCCAGGGAGGTTAAAGGTACAGCAGCACACAAAAATCCCAGACATAGGGGTTGATTTACTACAGACAAATAGACTGTGCACTTTGCAAGTGCAGTTGAACTAATTTTCCCTAGAGCTTAGTGAATGTGCTGAAGCTTCCCTTTGTAAAGAATACCCAATCAGGTGCAAGGAAAAAAAAACCCAGCATGTTTACTTGCACATGATTGGAAAAAAACAGCGCTATACAGTAAATCTCGCTGCCAGTAAAACAAACACCCACACTTCTGGGTTTGCCAGAGCACATAGCTCCACCCTATGTGTTCCGTCATATGTGACATCATCCAGGGCGCAATGGCGTCGGCTCATAGCTCTGCCCTACGCATTTCATCTAATGTGATGTCATCCAGGGCGCTGAATGACGTCACATATGGCGACACACGTAGGAAAGAGTTATGTGCTGACGTCATTGTGCCCCAGATGATGTCATGTATGACGAAATGTGTAGGGTGGAAAGGCTGACGTCATCGTACTCTCGCAATCCCGAAAGTGCAGGTGCTTGTTTTACTGCTGGCGAAGAGATTTACTGTATAAAGTTGTTTTTTATTTGTGATGTACGTGTGTGTTTTTTTAATTTGAATTAAGCATATAAAAGGGTTTTAAGCTATTGGAGCACTTTGTTTTCCGTGTCCTTATATGTATTCAAATGAGAGGATGTTTGGCGGAGGACAAATATACATTTCCTGGTTCCCTGGGGGAGAATGGTTGGAGCCTTTCTCTGATAGAAGGTCTATGTACAGCTAGTAAGTGTGCAATTTATCTACAAAAGGTGGTGGTTTCACATAAGGATGCCATGTTTCATTTGGTGATGGATATTCATTCTCTAATCCAGTCTGCACCTAAGAGGAGAATTATTCACGTGGACTTTTCATGGACTAATATCTCTTTTTATTTTTATTTTATCATTGTTCTATCTATCTATCTATCTATCTATCTATCTATCTATCTATCTATCTATCTATCTATCTATCTATCTATCTATCTATCTATCTATCTATCTATCTATCTATCTATATCTATATATAAAGAGATATATAGATATATATATATCTCTATATATATATAGATATATAAATCTATATATATAGAGATATATATATCTTTATATCTCTATATAAATATATATAGAGATATATATCTCTATATATATATAGATATAGAGATATATATATCTAGATATATCTATAAAGATATATAGAGATCTATATATCTATATATATATATATAAAATATTTGTTGGTTGATTCTTTATTTTCAGGGCAGATTTTGTGATTAGTAACACTGTTGGGCATCTCATGGTAGAGTTGCTGCTTTGCACGATTTTTTTCCCTTATTCGTTTTTTCTTTTGACATTTTTTTACACAAGCACAGTTTATTTTTTATTTATTTTTTTATGATTATTTATAGATGCACAAAAGATGACAATAAAAATCTGTTTTTTTTTTAGAAGTTAAAAAAAAAAAAACTGACAGGAGTTACGAAGGGTTATAACCCCTGTCAGGTTTTTTTTAATCCAGAGTTTATCCATCACTGCTATTAAAGAAAAAAAAGTGGGGGAGGGGGTAATAGCCATTAAAGTAGTGCTATAGGGGAAACTTTTTTTTTTTCCATTGTGGATCGAATAGGGGAGGGCCCCTATTCGATCCAAAATGGAAAAAAAAGTTTTCCCTATGGTACTACTTTAATGGCTATTACCCCCTCCCCCAATTTTTTTTTTTTTTTTTTTTTACCAGCAGTGATGGATAAACTCTGGCCATACATGTGTCTCCCTCTCTCAAAATCCTCCTGACTCTACAGATATCTGTATAAGGAGGTCACTGTGTGCCAATCCAAATTATCATGACCAATAAACTTCATGTATGCAGAGAAATGCAAAAACAAATCGTTTGGAGGATTTCCATAGAAAACAGTGTTTTTGCTATTTTTTTTTCCAGTTCAAGAAGCCAGGAATGCCTTCTAAAGCCTAACTCCAGCCAACATTTTTTTAGTTTTGGATAACGTGAGGAAGAGTTAAATCTGCCCTCCTGTCTTCCCTCCAGTCTTGCACCGTTGTACCGGCTCCTCTCCTGGACTGAAATGGCTTACTCTGATTTCACCGCACACTGTGAGCTTCTCACAATGTGCATTAGAAGCTGTAGCAAATCAGATAGAGCCCGCCTGATTTCCTGGGTGGAGGATGTCCAGCGCCATCTGGCCCTTTCCTTCCCAGCCTGACTGTCTCTGGCCCTCCCCTTTTTATCTGTTGGTGCATATGGTCATGTGATTCGACAGTTTCAAATCACATGACAAGTCGCACACTAATGTCGGCAATGGAACCGCTCCTATCGCTGCGAGTCATGTTGCAGTGATTATGAAAAAGGTTCCTGCACTACTTTTTACTGATTTTATCGCGACTTGCATAGACTTCTGTTAATGAAATTGGCGGTGCAAATTGCACTGATGTGCGGCTTTGAAATTGCGATGAAGTAGCGTGATTTCAAAGCCACACTGGTGTGAACGGGGGCTAAATAAATGTTTATGTGTAAAATAAAAGATTTTATTAAAAAAAAAAAAAAAAAAACTGCTATAAAACATCTGTTTATAAACTTGACAAAATAAAACTCACCAAAATTACTACTGTTTCCCATATAAGCTTTAACCACTTGACCTCCGGAAGGTTTACCCCCCTTCATGACCAGGCCATTTTTTGCAATACGGCACTGCGGTACTTTAACTGACAATTGCGCAGTCGTGTGACACTGTACCCAAATAAAGTTTAAGTTATTTTTTTCCCCACAAATAGAGCTTTTTTTTTTTTGGTGGTATTTGATCATCTCTGATGTTTTTATTTTTTGCGTCATAAACAAAAAAAGGCAGACAATTTTGAAAAAGCAAAACAAAAAAAAAAAAACTAAATAACTTTTAAAAATCTAATTTCTAAATTTAGGCCCCAATATGTATTCTGCTACATATTTTTGGTAAAACAAATCCCAATAAGTGTATATTGATTGGTTTACGCGAATGTTATAGCGTCTACAAACTATGGGATATATTTATGGAACTTTTATTTATACCAGTAATGGCGACGATCAGCTAATTATAGTGAGACTGCGATATTGCAGTGTACAATTGGACACTAACTGACACTTTTGACATCAATACAGTGATCAGTGTTAAAAATATACACTGTCACTGTACTAATGAAACTGGCTGGGAAGGGGTTAAACATTTAGTGTGATCAAAGGGTTAACTGTGTGCCTAGCCAGTGTTTTTGTGTACACTATGTACTGCTTTCACTAGGGGAAGAGATTGATTCTAGTCCCTACTTTGCAGGAACACAGGATCATCCCTTACCCCCTGTCAGAACTGAAATATGCTTTCTTTATATGGGCGTGTGTTGACGGCGATCGGTGGGTGCTGGATTATATCTAGTGCCGCAGATCGGCTTCCGCTGTGAATTATAACAGCAGAAGCGGTGCGTGGCTGCCCCCTGCAGGCGAAAGTCCGGAATCACCTATATATACGTGATTTGGTGCACAGCTGCTGCCCTGTAGCTGTAAAAGTGCTTTAGGGTGGTCAGCAAGCAGTTAAACTGTTAATTTAAAGTGATGCTAAAGCCTATTTTTTTTTTGTTTAAAAATAACAAACATATTATACTTACCTGCTCTGTATATTGGTTTTGCACAGAGCATCCAAGATCCTCCCTTTCTCAGGTCCCACTATGGAGCTCTTGGCCCCTCCCCACTGTTGAGTGCCCCCAGAGCAAGCAGCTTGCTCTGGAGGCACCCGAGCCGAGCTGCAGCTCTGTGTGTCCATTCAGACATTGAGCCGCTGTTCAGCCCCGCCCCCGTCTATCCTGATTGGCTAACTGACTTTGATTGACAGCAGCGGGAGCCAATGGCGCAGCTGCTGTGTCTCAGCCAATCAGGAGGGAGAGTCCCAGACGGCTGAGGCACTCATGCACATTGCTGGATTGAGATGGGGCTCAGGTAAGTATTGGGGGTGGGCTGCTGCACACAGAAGGCTTTTTATTTTAATGCATAGAATGTATTAAGATAAAAAAAAACCTTCTGCCTTTTCAACCCCTTTAATTTTAAAAGTTGTTTTTCTTGTTTTTAAATCTGCAGCTCTGACTAAAATAACACATGTTGATCCCGCCATGATGGGCTCTTCCTGTTTTAGGTTGACAACGCTCTGTCCCTGCATCTCAATTGTACCCCTGTGTTGTCACCCTGTCCCAAGGGGCTTCTGATTGAGACTACAAGTGGCCGTTTCAACACACATTGCACAAGCCTGGTCCACTGTTGTCACTATCAGTAAACCTGCCCTGAAAAATGCCATGCAGCCATCGTTGGAGGGTATGAATGTATGAAGTGGCTGCAAAGAGGTTGCAGGAGATCAGTAGCTCTAAGATACAACAAAGAATGAAAAAAACAAAAAAAATGTGTTTTATTTTAATAAAAATGGCAATTGTTTATCATACATAATGAAGAGAACAAACTAAATATCCAATTAGGGTGTACATCTACTTTATGAAAAATGATGGTTGTGTTTAGAATTGCTGATAATGGGCAGGAAAATACTCAGAGCCTTTGAAGCCCCGTTGTGGAGCAGGTGGGCCGCAGATAACACGCATGGAGTTTGTCTGTTCATGCTGGATGGTGTGAGAGCGACTTTCATCATTGAATCCTGGAGGAACAGGAAGCGGGAGAGACGAGGCCTCCGAGACGTTCTATAGAGAGCCCTGAGGAAGTCTGCCTGTCCTGGGTGGAACGTGAACCCAACGCGCCTGTCATGTCACACTCCCTGTCACCCATTGTCAGATCATTGCAAGGATCAGAAGACGTTCGCGCTACACAGGAAACATCACACGCAGCTAACACTTCCTTTTTTTTATATGAAGCACCATCATCACTTCTTAAAGGAGCACTCCACCCAAAACTAATATTTATAGCAGCTGCTTCAATACATTGGGGAGGAGTACATTCAGGTGTGCTTTCCGCCACATTTTAAAATAACAAGTGACGGCCTTGTGGGAGATTTTACGTTTATAATTTATTTTATTTCAGAAGAAAACAGAAAGACATCTTCCATACATAACCAAAGTGCTGGTACCCAAACAACAGGGTAATCGATACATTTCCACAAATAAAATACATTTTGTTCAAAAACATTGATAGACACATATCAGCCTATTTCTCAAAATAATGATCTCCTTGTGGGAGATTTTAATCTTATGCCTCATATGTAGCACATTGCATGTATACAATATATAGATTTTGGTGCATCACGTATAGGACAGCCTATTTATTTCAATATACAGTAAAACCTTGGTTTGAGAGCGTTTTGCAAGACAAGCAAAATTTTAAAATAAATTTTGACTTGATATACAAGCGATGTCTTGATATACAAGTAGCGTCATGTCACAACTGAGTATAAAAGAGAAGAGAGGCGCCTCTACGTGTAGCAATATGGCTACATTTAATGAAGGCACAACATTTAGCAACATATTACTACACTTAGAGGCGCCTCTCTTCTCTTTTATACTCTGGAGCTCCTGCTGGATTTTGCTTCTAATCCCCTTGTGGAGGCTTCCATTTGTAGATGGACATTTTATGGTTACACAACCTGGTCACATCGCTATAATCTTTTTATATGGACTATAAATTGAAGGACTTATGAATAAATGGTTGTGGAACAAATCATTTGAGTTTCCATTATTTCTTATGGGGAAATTTGCTTTGATATACAAGTGCTTTGGATTACAAGCATGTTTCTGGAACAAATTATGCTCGCAATCCAAGGTTTTACTGTACTGCTTTACACACCACAAAAGCAGCAAAGGAGCTCATGCATTTTATTAAGCTTTGAGCTATGTGGGGTTTTCCTTTTATTTTATTTTTTCTAACCACTGGAATACCAGGACTTTTCTGTTTGTTTAAAAGTATCAATTAGTATTCTTTTGCTAGTTAACCACTTCCCACCCGGCCACTGCACATATACGGCCAGGTGGGCGCTTCCTCCTTCTGAGTGGATGTTCAGGAACGTCCCTCAGAAGGAGGGGGATCACGCACGCGCGTGCCCTCACAGCGGCGCGATCCCGATGCGCTCGTGTCACCCTGACACGGCGCATATCCGATCGTCAGGAGGGCTCTGTGATTGGCCCTCCTGATCACATAACGGCTGTGTCCAATCAGAGCCGTCATGTGATGTAGACAGGGAGCTGGTTGCTAGGCGATCGGCTCTCCTCTCCTCACACGGAAGCTGTCAGTGAGGAGAGGAGAGCAGATTTCTGCAGCCGGACGGTGATCAGTGAGTATGAGCTGTTTTTACAGCTTTTTACACACTGATCACCGGCCCAGTGTCCCCACACAATGTAAACACACATGTCCCCTAAATAGTGTCCCCAAAACACTGTCCCCACACACATGTCCCCAGGGCCGTCTTTAAGGAAGGGCAAAAGGGGCAACTGCTGCCCTGGGCCCTGTCATTGTTGTGGGGCCCAAAGCAGCTGCCTCATACTTGCCAACTAGCCCAGTTTAAATTCCCTTGAAGTTTTAGTCCTGTGCTGTGTCCCGATATCTCAGTGTGAAGTGCTGCTATTAATGCTGCCCAGCTCTGCCCTATTGTTGTGTACAGATGACTCACCTACAGACCCTGTGTTTACATGTAAATTACCATCAATCATATGTAAATAACCGCAGCATTCATATGTAAATAGCCGAGGCCGGCGGCATTGATATGTAAATAAAGGCAGCATTTACATGTATATCATGCTCCCCTGCAGTGAGGAGATGATGTGCTGTAACCTATAGCAACCAGTGAGCAGTATTTGTACAGTAATCTCTAGCAACCAATCAGCAAGCAAAAATCATGTGCTGTAACCTCTAGCAATTAATCAGTGAGCCTTAATGTGTGCTGTAACCTCCAGCAACCAGTCAGTGAGCGGTAAAGATATGCTGTAACCTCTGGCAACCAATTGCAATCGCTGCCTGATCTGATACAGTAAACTGATTTTAAGTCTAGATGATTTATTGTATGTCTCATGTCTCTTGGGGGGGGGGCCAAAAAAATTTTTGCCCAGGGTCCAATCAATATTAAAGACGGCCCTATATGTCCCCTCACAGTAAAAATACATTTCCCCACATATGTAACACTAAAATCATATGTCCCAATGATCATCTGCGCACATATATCAGTGATCATTGCGTACATCTGTCCGTGATCACACAAACCAATTATTATACACTTAACAGGATTTTTTTTTTTTTTTACCAAAGACATGTAGCAGAATACATTTTGGCTTAAATTTATGACAAAATTAGATTTTATTGGTTTTATTTTAAAACAGAAAATATTTTTTTTTTTTCAAAAATTCCGCTCTTTTTTTTTCGCTTATAACGCAAAAAATAAAAAATTGATTTGTGAATAAATACCACCAAAAGAAAGCTCTATTTGTGTGAACAAAATGATAAAAATTTCATTTGGGTACAGTGTTTGGAGGTTCTAAGTAATTCTCTAGCAAAAAATACTATGTAGAGAATGCTGAATTGAGGCTATGAATGGACTTTTATGGTACCGTACACAGGCTAGAGATACGCAAAATAAGTATAAAAAAAAAATTCTATTTTATTACAACACATTAAAATATACATATCTTTTTTTTTTTATTTAAAAGACACAGCAAAAGTGTCCTATACAATAAGCTCTATAGATACACAGATACAGTGACACTGGAGAGGTTGCCATTGCCAAATAACCATGTATCATCTTTTCTCATTATACAAAAAAAAAAAATTGGGGTATATATTGTGTTTTGTTTGTTATTCATTAAAGTGTAACCCCCCCCCCCAAAAAAAAAATATTGCGTTTGAAGGACCGCTGTGCAAATACAGTGTAACATAAAATATTGCAACAATTACCATTTTATTCTCTAAGGTCTCTGCTAATATATATATACATACATACACACACACACACATATATATATATATATATATATATACACACACACACACACACATATATATATATATATATATATATACACACACACTGTATGTGTATATATATATATATATATATATATATATATATATATATATATATATATATATATATATATATATATATAATGTTTGGGGGTTCTAAGTAATTTTCTAGGAAAATATACTATGTAGAGAATACTGAATTGAGGCTATGAATGGACTTTTATGGTACCGTACACAGGCTAGAGATACGCAAAATAAGTATTAAAAAAAATTAATTTTATTACAACAGCACAATAAAATATAAATATCTTTTTTTTTTTTTTTCTTAAAGACACAGCAAAAGTGTCCTATACAATAAGCTCTATAGATACACAGATACAGTGACACTGGAGAGGTTGCCATTGTCAAATAACCATGTATCATCTGTGTATGGAATGCAATGGCAACCTCTCCAGTATCACTGTATCTGTGTCTTTTCTGTATCTGTGGTCTTTTTTGTTTATAGAATAAAAAACGCAGAGGTGATCAAATACCACTAGAATAAAGCTCTATTTGTGGAAAAAATTGTAAATTTGCATACAGTGTTACATGACTGTGCAATTAAAACAGAGCAGTGCCGAAGAGCAAAAAATGCTCTGGTCATGAAAGGGCTAAAACCTTCCGGAGCTCAAGTGGTTACGTGTGACTGTGGGGGAGACATTAGAGTGTAAGCTCCTCTGGTGCTGAGACTGATGTGACTGGCTCAGTGTTTTCTGTACAGCACTGTGGTATATGGTAGAGCAATAAAAAAGTATAATTATAGTGTGTGACTGTCTGGGGGGGTGGGGGGCATTAGATTGTAAGCTCCTCTGGTGAAGACACTGATGTGACTGGTTCAGCGTTCTCTGTACAACACTGTAGTATATGTCAGAGCTATATAAATGTATAATTATAATATGTGACTGTGGGGGGGACATTAGAGTGTAAGCTCCTCTGGTGAAGAGGCTGATGTGACTGGCTCAGTGTTCTCTGTACAGCACTGCGGTATATGGCAGAGCTATAAAAAAATTATAATTATAGTGTCTGACTCTCTGGGGGGGGGGGGGGCATTCGATTGTAAGCTCCTCTGGTGCAGACACTGATGTGACTGGCTCAGTGCTCTTTGTACAGCACTGCGGTATATGGCAGAGCTATATAAATGTAGAATAATAATAGTGTGTGACTATGGGGGGACATTAGAGTGCAAGCTCCTCTGGTGAAGAGACTGATGTGACTGGTTCAGCGTTCTCTGTACAACACTGTAGTATATGTCAGAGCTATAGAAGCCTGGCCAGACACGAGTCTTCTTTTTTTGTTCAACCAGAGTGTTAAACAAAAGAAAATGATCTGATTCCCCCCATCCACGCACTCGGTGTGGATGGGGGGAATTAGAGTGTAAGCTCCTCTGGTGCTGGAAATGATGTGACTGGTTTAGATTTTTTTTTTTTTGTACAGCTCTGCGGTATATATCAGAGCTATAAAAATGTATAATAATGATGTGTGACACGTTAGAGCGTAAGCTCCTCTGGTGCAGAGACTGATGCAACTGGCTCAGTGTTCTCTGTACAGCGCTATGGAATATGTCAGAGTTATATAAATGCATACTAATAGTGTATGACTGTGGGGGACATTAGAGTGTAAGCTCCTCTGGTGCAGACACTGATGTTACTGGTTCAGTGTTCTCTGTACAGCACTGCTGTATATGTCAGAGCTATATAAATGTATAATAATAGTGTGTGACTGTGGGGGGGGGGGGGGGGGCAATAGAGTGTAAGCTCTTCTGGTGCAATCACTGATGTGACTGGTTCAGTATTCTCTGCACAAAACTGTGGTATATGTCAGAGCTATATAAATAAAATAAAAGCACATGATTTTACACACAATTACTTGATGCTGATAGTCAATATATTAGACGTTCTCTAAAAAAAAAAAAAAAAAAAAAGGGATAAAACTGCAACCAACTGTAAAGTAACAGCGACATCTGCTGTCAGTTTCATATTATGACAACCTGTAATAAAAGAAAAAGAAAACATACACAACACAAACACACAAGAAGACATTGCTCATACTATATAGCAGGATCACCCTGCACCACACTTGGTCGACCTTTGATGCCCACACACACAAGATTAGTATTTTTCTTGGGCTGAATCAGATATTTAAAAAAACAGTTAAAATCAGTTTTAAATAATCAGTAAAATCATGAATTTTTATGATCTTTTGCCAGCTGGTTTGGCATCTAATTTATAAAGGTAAACAGGTGTGTGCAGACATCTGATTGGGATAGAACCCTAAAGCTGACCATACACTGGGCCAGTGATGGCAAACCTTGGCACTCCAGATGTTTTGGAACTACATTTCCCATGATGCTCAACTATACTGCAGAGTGCATGAGCATCATGGGAAATGTAGTTCCAAAACATCAGGGGTGCCATGGTTCGCCATCACTGCACTAGGCAATCTGATTGTACAATCTCCTGTAGAATTACCTTCAACTATGTAGCACAAAGGCTGACCTAATTTCATTCAAATTGAATAGATAGTTCCGAGGGGTATTAACCCAACATCAGAAATATAATATATTAGCTTATCAATCATTAGATGTGGTGGCTGCATTCGTTTTCTTTTTTTAGGCTCCTCCCCCTCTGTTTTCACCCGATCTTGCCAGTAACAACACCCCCCCTGTATTAGAACACCTCCACACTGGATGAAGCAGCAGAGACAACTTAGGACTTAGCACTGTCAGTCTGGGTGGGAGGGGAGTGTTGGATGTACTAGCAGATTTAGATACACTGACAAATTGAAGTCAAACTCCAGATCACACTTTATAATCAGTTACAGCAGTTTTTTTTTTCCTTTTGGGATAAAGGTTTTATATGAGTAAATAATAGCTGATCATTGTAAGAACCTCTGTTGGTGTTAAATTGTTTGTCTCATCCCTGTAACTGCTACATCTGTAGGAGAGCTTGTTCTGTTGAAAAACAACAGACTTAATGGCTGGATCACCTGGGAAAAAATAAAGGAAAGAAAAGCCTAAAAAGAGAAAACGAATGCAGCCGTCACATCTAAGGATTGGTAAGCTGCAATATAATAAATGTTTGCTTTTGGGTTTAATAGCGCCGCTTTAACCACTTACGGACCGCCCGCCATCATTATACGGTTTGAAGAGGAATACCATTCTTATGGCAACAGATAGCTTCTTCTTTCAGATAAAAGTGGTCTCAGCGGCAGATTCGCTGCAAGATCGCTTTTATAGCACCTCTCCTGCCCCCCCTCCTGCCGTGCTTCGGTTGTCTCCGCCGCTACCGACGGCTCCGGTAAGCGGCGGAGACAACCGAAGCACGGCGGGAGGGGTCACGTCACGTTCACAGTCTGGAGCCAAGTGAGGGAATGATGGTCCCAACTCGGCTCCATAACATTGGATGGCGGAAGCGACTCCCAGTGCTCTCAAAAGGAGCAAATTATTATTATTTTTTTAAAGTGACATTTCAATGTGAGGTATCGCCGCGATCGTTACAGCGAGAGCAATACTTCTACCAACGTCTGTAACTCAAAACTGGTAACCCATATAAATTTTTAAATGTTGCCTATGGAGGGTAAAAGCTTGTCGCCATTCCACAAGCGGGCGCAATTTTGAAGCGTGACATGTTGGGTATCAATTTACTCGGCGTAACATTATCTTTCACAATAAAAAAAAAAACAAAAAAAAAAAAACTATGGGGCTAACTTTACTGTTGTCTTATTTTAAAGTGTATTTTTTGCCAAAGTGCGCTTGTAAGACCGCTGGGTTAAATACACCGTGACAAAGTATTGCAACCACCACCATTTTATTCTCTAGGGTGTTAGAAAAAAAATATATAAGGTTTGGGGGTTCTAAGTAATTTTATAGCAAAAAAACCCCAGATTTTAACTGGTCTCAAAAAGAGGCTTGGTTCTTAAAGGAGTTGTAAAGGTTCGTGTTTTTTCACCCTAATGCATCCTAAGCATTAAGGTGAAAAAACTTCTGGCAGTGACCGGCCCCCCAGCCCCCCCCTTCTTACTTACCTGAGCCCCTTCATTCACTTGGCGGAGACATGCTCCGACACAGCAAGGTCCATAAAGACATGGATGAGCGAGTTTGGGGTGGAGGAACTTGACTAGCCTGCACAGAGACCTGACCTCAACCCGATAGAACACCTTGGGGATGTATTAGAGCAGAGACAGCAAGCCAGGCCTTCTCGTCCAACATCAGTGCCTGATCTCACAAATGCACTTCTGGAAGAATGGTCAAACATTCTCATAGACACACTACTAAACCTTGTGGACGGCCTTCCCAGAAGAGGTGAAGCTGTTATAGCTGCAAAGGGTGGGCCAACTCAATATTGAACCCTACAGAGTAAGAGCAGGATGCCATTAAAGTTCCCAATACTTTTGACACTATAGTGTATAAAAGGCTACTTTCACGCTAGGGGTGGTTTTCAGGGGCTTTAGTGGTAGAAATAGCCTCTGCAATGTGCCTGTAATCCACCTCCCATTCATTGCAGTGTGTCTTTTCACACTGGAGGCGGTGCGCTTGCGGAACGTTCCGAAAAGTCCTGAAAGCAGCATCTTTCTGGCGGTTTGGGATCGCTGTGTTTAGCCCTCCCAAAACGCCCTGCCCATTGCAATGAATGGGCAGTGCATCCAAAGCGCCTGGAAAGCGATTTGAAAGCGCCGCAAAACTGGAGTTTTTACTTTTTTTTTTGGCGGCTAAAAATTGCCCCGCTAGCGGCCGAAAAGCGACCCTAAAACAGCTCTAAAGCACCGAAAAAACAAGCGTCGATTTAGCGCTAACAGCCGGTGCTGCCAGCGTGAAAGTACTCTTACAGCTTCTATGTATTTCATCTGTTTATTGAGCCTCTTTCCTGTTGGGGGGTGGGGGGGGGGTGGGTAAGGAGACCAGATATCTTCCATGTGTTCCCTGCTGCCCCGTTTGCTTGCTGGAATCCCCCAGCACCAGGACGGAGCACACACACTGGTAAAGACGCTGCCCCCTTGTGGCAGTACTCAGGCCTAGCGATTGAAGCTGTACAGCACAGAACCCTATGCCCTCCTTTACTCCCAGAAGTAGCACAGAATTTCCTGCTGGCGGTGGGGCAGCGAGTGGAAGGTATTTGCCCCCCATACCCTCCTCCCAGGCTGCACTGGGAATCAAAGCGGAGTTTTATCCTTGTGAAAATTCCATTTATGATGAAGGGGAAGAAAAAAAAATAAAACATGGGGACTTATATAGATTGGCAGCATCTGTGGTATACTATATACCCAAATCTTATTTCATTTCCACCTTCTACAGTATATGGGAAGACAAAATGAATAAAGATGTTGTGAAATCTGATTATCCCAATTGTTATTAGATTTTTGAAAAAAAAATACCCCCAAAAATGTGTCATATTGAAAGAAAAGTAAAACTGACCCCCTGACAAGAGGGTCCACCTAAATGTATTTTTTTTTTTGGACAGAGTGCTGATGAATGGGAGCCCCTGCCAGGTTTTTTTTTATTACTTTGTCCCCTTGAGAAATGCCCCCTTTACTTCCTGTCCCTGGGACACAACAGGAAGTGGAAGTAAACCGCTCCAAAGAGAGGAAAATCCATTCTTGTTTGTCACCAAAACAGATTACCTCTATTACCGGCATGGTGATAATGCCAAATTTTATACTCCCCTCTTCCCCCCCCACACACATCATGCTTGATTAGCTTCATCCTCAGCTACATTAGCCGGGAATGAAAGCTGTGACCCCGGAAGTGACATAATACACATCGGGGAATGGGATATTCCCAAACAGGCCGGGGCATTTTACCGCAGTTCTAGGATCACTGGAGGAACGGGAGAGCCTGGGGACCATCGCGGCTGGAGGGGCGGGCAGCACAAAAAAAAAAAAAAAAGTGATTGGGCGATTCTTTGGCCACCCGGATCACTTTTGCATGAAAGAGCTTCTTTTGGGCGACAGGCGTCCCGCGATTCTGTTTGCGCGATTTTTATCGCGATTGTCGCCCGACACGCCAAGATGTGAACAGAGCCTAAAGGAACAAGAACTCTTTAAGCAATAAGCAGCAATGATAAACATTTTGAACAGATGAAAATTTCCTGGATCGAAGGGTGATCATGATTGAGCAACTTAACAGTGAACTCCGGTATAAACCAATATTATCGAAATTCATTCATCAGGTTTCTTTTATCTCTGTGTGAATTTCTTCCAGATCTGTGCAGTAATCCAGTGTGAGACTCCCTGTAATAAAGACTGCTCACTGCCGCTCTCTCTCCTTGTGCAGGGAGACTGGTCTTGTCTCCGCCTCTTTCTGTCATTTTTAGCAGGCAGCTTGTAGTGGGTGGGGCCCCTCGCACTGCTCTGCGATCTCCTTGTACAGGGAGATTGCTCCTGTCTCCGCCCCTTCTATAGTTTTCTGCAGGCAGCCTGTAGTGGGTGGGGCCTGCTGGGCCCCTCCCACAGCTCTGCGCTCTCTCTCCTTGTGCAGGGTGACTGCTCTTGTCTCCGCCCCTTCTGTCGTTTTCTGCAGCCAGCCTGTAGTGGGTGGGGCCTGTTGGGCCCCTCGCACTGCTCTGCGATCTCTTTGTACAGGAAGATTGCTCTTGTCTCCGCCCCCTTCTATAGTATTCTGCAGGCAGCCTGTAGTGGGTGGGGCCTTAGGTTTGAGGAAGCTTTAGGTTTGAGGAAGGGGAGGGGGGGTGCCCCCCTCCAAAACATGTCAGCTTGGCTATACAGTGGGATATAACTGGAGTATACATACCATACACTGAATGGCCCCTTGTGGCCCATGCGCTTTTAACAGTTGCACTTTTGTAAGTATTCAATCTTCATCCATTTTATTTGCTCAACTACATTTTTGGTAATGCACTAGGTGTTTGCACCTTCCTGTTTCTTTGCTTTTGTAGTTCCATTTTGGATTCCCCTGTCCATGGAAGGGCTGCATCCACCAAGCATTTGGATTTGTCGCATGGTCTTATCCCACAGCTGAGGACCTCTGAGCGCTGGAATGATTGTTTGGTGTTATAAGGCATTATCCGGGTTTAAAAAAGCATTTGGTGCACACAAAGTGACATTTCATCCCATCTGGCTATTGAGTAATATATTTAAATGAAAATATTAAGGCCGGAGCTCAACTTTAAATAATGAAAAATAGTCATAAAATAAATTAAAAAATCCACATTTGTCTGACATTCAATGTAAAATATTTTTTTTTATTAGCAGATGATCTATTGAATGAAACATAAACCAGAACCTTCTCCCAACACAATAAATACATTATAGAAACAGAACTAAAAGAATAAAACAGGAGGTCAGATCTATAGGAGAAAAATATCCATCCAGTGCTCACTTAACCCAATACACTTTGGAAAAATAAAAAACTTTAACCGTGCAATTATCACACACAAAAAACAAAAAAAAAAACCAAAGCAAAGCAAAAAAGTCATTTTAAAATGGTCAGTCCACTAAAAGTTATTAATTCAGCTTTTGGTGGATGCAGCCTTTATAATCCGACAGTTTTTGTCTCTTGGGGACTATTAGTGAGCACTGATCAAGTTCCAGAGTCTGTACACCCGCTGTGCCAACTATGAGGGGTTCCCACCATCCCTGTGCTGACTTCCTGGGTCTGTACACCTGCTGTGCCAATTATGAGGGGCTCCCACCATCCCTATGCTGAGTTCCTAGGACTAAAAATTTGCTGTGCCTATTGGTAGGGAGTTCCCACCATCCCTCCACTGAATCCCAGATCTGTAATACCTCCTGTGCCCATTATGAGGAGTTCCCACCTTCCCATGCCTGTGTATCCAGGTCTGCAAACGCACCATCCCTGTGCTGAGTTCCACATACTTATATAATTGTTTTCTATGTGCTCTGTTCACACCATACATTTCTGGTGTTCGTGTGAAGAAAAAAAACACAGCTCAACAGACATGGTGTGAATTAGAGCTGCACAATTAATCGTTAAAAAAAATCGTGATCTCGATTCACCTCCCCTGACGATCTCTCCTGCTGAGTTTGACGATTCTTTCATATAAACAAGTGGAGAGATTATCTGCTCACTCAGCTGTCAAAAGAAAACATCTGGGCATTCTGCCAAGTTTAGAACTTGAAACATTGTATCTAACTTCCTTCTTAGATCAAAGGGATAAACTTCTCTGTGTAAACAAATAACCTGGGCAATCTGCCAAGCTTTGAACAACCTGTAAATGCAGGAAGTTTAACCACTTAAAGTCTAAATCTTTTTCTGACACTTCTTTCTTAAGTTAAAATCAATATTTTTGCTAAAAAAAATTACTTGGAACCCCCAAACATTAGAGATATATATATATATATATATATATATATATATATATATATATATATATATTTTATAATATGGAATAAAATGGCAATTGCTGCAATACTTTATGTCACAATGTATTTGCCCAGCGGTCTTTCAAATGCAATTTTTTGGGAAAAAATACACTTCAATAAATAAAAAAAAAGAAACAGTAAAGTTAGCGCAATTTTTTTTGTTTTAATGTGAAAGATGATGTTACGCCGCGAGAATCGTGAGAGAATCGTGATCTATCCTCTAAGCAAAAAAATCGTGATTCTCATTTTAGCCAGAATCGTGCAGCTCTAGTGTGAATAGTGTAATAAACAAACGATCACCTGAATACAAAGCTAAAATTCCACAGCACCCAATGGCCAGCCAGTATGCACAGAGCTGCCATTAGAAATCACAGGGCCCCATGCAGCCTGTACCCACCAGAGTTTCAAAAATAACGTTTTTTAAAATTGTAAAAAAAAAATAATAAAAAAAAAAATGTATTCAATTTTTATAATATATTTTTTTTTTTTTTCACACAACACTGTTGGTGGAGAGGGGGGTGTCAGTGGTTTGGACGAAATATCAGGGGTTTAAATAGACGCCTGACATCTCATCTTTGAGACAGAAATCATTCAGAAACTGAAACATAGTAAACAGAGTACACTATGCTCAGTAATGAATGGACACAGGAGCGATCAGTACCGATTGTGTCCAAATCAGAAAAGGAAGGGGCTGGTAAATGACATATTTACTAGCCCTTTCCATCACTTTCCATCCGCCCGTGCACAAAGGGGGGGCCCGGGCACACAGGGGGGGAAACGGATGTGGTCAGCCCGGGGGGGGGGGGGGGGGATCAGTGTGGCGGGACTAGAGGACAATTACAGAAGGACGTCCTGTGTCTGTATCTCTCCCTCCAGCAGCTGAAAGGCTTTTTTTTTATTTTATGATGTCTTTCAGCTGCTGGAGGGAGAGACACAGACGTAGTGCATTGTTCTGTAATGGTCCTCCCTACGTGCCACACTGGTCCCCCTGCTGTCTGGGCCCCCTGGTACCCAACCCCCCCCCCCCCCAAATGGCAGCCCTGAGGATGCATATGTAAAGGGATGTTTTTTCATATAATGCCTGAGAACAGCAGTACACTCACTGAAGTCAGCCCTAAACATCACAACTTTATATGGCAAACAGCAAAAATTATAGAGGACAGAAAAAACTGAGAGAATGACAATGTGGATCAGGAGCAAAAAAAAAAAAAAAAAAGAAAAAAGGTAAGCCTAGAGTTCAGCTCCATAGAGGGCAGTGGGGTGTACTTCCTGAAGCATAGGCTGCCCTTCTATTATCAGAAATATACAAGGAAAAGAGAGCGCACGGCTGCCCTAGTGTAATTCCATTTTAATGATACAAATGCATTTGTATCATTAAAATGGAATTACACTAGGGCAGCCGTGTGCTCTGTTTTCCTTGTATATTTCAAATTAAGTCCGCCACCCAGTGGATCTTTGAGAGAGCTGCAGCACCTAGAGCAAGAAAACGTTTTCTATATAGACTGTGAATATTTGAGAGTTGGTTGTGGGGTCAGCGCTGACTGTTTTGTTTTTGTGTTTGGACCTTCTATTATCTGCAATGGCATAAAAGATGTCTAAGCATTCTTTTTTTTTACATCACGCTTGTATATGTGAGTCTCCAGAGTATACTCCGGCATTACCAGCAGGCGTGTTCCAGGATCACTCCTTATGGTAGGGGGTGGGGTAGAGCTGCGGCAATACCTGGATGAAAACTATTGACCGCAATTAGACTGCCGTCCACAATGGCACGTGTGTGCTGTACCAACAAACCTCTCGTCTCCCCATGCATGCGCACAGGAAGCGGGCAGAGCTGTGCTCGCTGCTATAGGTCAGTATGCACCAACTTTAGCAATGCAGTCTGTAGGCATCCAATGAGATGTACCGATTTTCCTGGGCTTACTTCCTCTGCTCTTCACCTAGGCCACCTCTGCTCCGCTGACCTCTAGCCATCTCCACCCGTACAGGGTGACCCCCAATATTTAACCCTTCCAGCTTTTCCAGCACAAGTTGTGCGTGGGCTGGGTCGCTGTAGTTCAGAAAGGCTCTGCGCTGGGCTCCCTGCCAGGTGAGCTGGAGGGGAAAGGCGTCCCGGCTCCTCAATATACTCTTCAGTTCACTGACCCGTGTAGTAGAAGGGATATCACCGATGTAGACAGCGGAGCTGTCTTTGTGGTCGGCGGGTGCTGCCTTTGGTCGCACAGGTGGAGGGCGCGCCTCTCCGTTGGTGTGTGGAGAGGGGGAGGTATGATCGGTGCTCTTCACTGAAGAATCCGGCTCATCTTTCAGCGTCACGTCCTTCCCCAGAAGCCGTTCTTTGTCCCAAAGTTTCTTCAGGATCGGAATTTTCTCCATCATCTCATGGCTTATCTACACAAGAAAAAAAAAGTTTTCATTCACACACCCCCCATGTTCTAGCAATAGCAATTGCCATGCCAATACACCCCCCCACTGTCTATCTGAAGAAAAGAAGAACGGCTGTACATCCAGGTTCCAAAGTGCCTTTATTTGAAATCACCGTGATAACACCAAGGACACCAAAAAGCAGTCATGTAGACGCGTTTCACACAAACAACTTGTGCTTAATCATTACAATGACTATCCTGGCTGACGAAGCTTATATAAGACCGCCCCTTGCATCAACAGGTGCTTATTGGGCGGCCATAATCAGCAGCAGCTACACGTCATGATCAATGATTTATATAAATCACTAAACTAAAGAGCAACTCTATCCTCCCAACAATCATTACATATAAATATAGATACGTGTATAATAACGACGAGAGCAGAATAAAAATACACCTATATGCACAAATAAATAAGGGACACCCCAGCAACATCAAAATGTATTGAATATTAAAAACACTAAAGGGGATTGCGCTCCACACAAAGTCACTAACACTTTATAGTAAATATTTATACACATGTATCAAAAAACTACCAAAAAAAGATATTAAAAAACAAAAGAAAAAAAAAAGGAAAAACGTTCCATGAAGGGTATGTAAAAAAACAAACACAAACGCTTCATGAACACAAATTATATGCTAAACAAATTAGAAATTATATATACACACACACACACATACAATATCTATATATATATATATATATATATATATATATATATATATATATATATATATATATATATATATATATATATATATATATATATACACACACACACACACACACACACACACACACACACACACACTATATGTATACAAATAAAAATAATAAATACATTTAATCAATATTATGAATTCTGTACATAATATCCAACAATGTACTACTATGTAAGAAAACTTTCTAATGGTTTAAACACACAAACAATGATTTAAATGGCATCCCGACTTCTTATGCCGCGTACACACGAGCGGACTTTATGGCAGGCTTTGTCCGGCGGACTTTTCAACTGACTTTACGACGGACTTTCACAATGAATGGACTTGACTACACACGATCAACCAAAGTCCGACGGATCTGTACGTGATGACGTACGACCGGACTAAAATAAGGAAGTTCATAGCCAGTAGCCAATAGCTGCCCTAGCGTCGGTTTTTGTCCGTCGGACTAGCACACAGACGAGCGGACTTTTCGACCGGACTCGAGTCCATCGAAAAGATTTGAAATGTTTCATTTCTAGGTCCGTCGAACTTTTGGGGAAAAAAAAGTCAGCTGGAGCACACACATGATCGAACTGTCCGATGGACTCCGGTCCGCAGGACCAAGCATGCCGTAAAGTCCGGTCGTGTGTACGCGGCATTAGATAACCATAATAATACCGGCAACCAGAAAAAACTATCCACTATCCATGAATGTTGCGAGGCATTTCAATGCGTGCCACAATGGGGATAAAACAGCAATGCGGGTACAGGTAGGTCATAGGAAAAAAAAAAAAAAAAAATTAGGCTCCCCAAAAGAGGGGGTGATGCCTTTCGGACTTTGTGTCGGAGGGAGGTGGTCTGGATCTTTCATTTACAGACACGGATTCCCCCGAGGCTTAAACTTTGAATGGGACGTCCGTCACTTTTATGAATAGATCCAGTAGCACCTCCCTCCACCAAAATGTTGGGCAGTGTATTGGATGGCTCTGCAACTTAGGGATCTGTGTATTTAGCATAGCTATATCTTGATTTATTACCTATTAGGATGCTGTGGAATGAACCTTCAAGGTATTTGTTAGAGTCGATATATTGGTCCATAAATTTTTTTTTATAATTTTTGACATATAGGGCTTTGTGCATATATCCCCTTCCTTTCCTATGTAACACAGGTTTTTTGATATTACAAGTTTATTGTAGCACAAACACCAATTTGTGTTTTTTCTGGCTGCCGGTATTTACATATGGTTATCTAAGAAGTCGGGATGCCATTTAAAGAGGAAGTAAACCTTGATGGGTTTACTTCCTCTTTATGCTTTACCTTTGCAGGGAAACAAAGGGCTACTATGCACTGCATATTAGCCCATTATGTGTCACTTACCTAAAACCGAAGCCCGTGATGTCCCCAATTTCCTCGCCGGCTGGAAGCGTCCATCTTCCTTCCGGCTCTGTGACTGGCCGGAGTCGCGTGTGCGCGGGAGCCGCCAGTCACGGCATGACCCTTACTTGGAACGGCACAGCGTGAGATTTCTAAAGTGCGCATGCATGTACAGGGAATTGTAAATATCTCCTAAACCGTGGAGGTTTAGGAGATATTTACAGCACCTACAGGTAAGCCTTAATATAGGCTTACCTGTAAGTAAAAGTGTGTTGTAAAGGTTTACAACCACTTTAAATCATTGTTGGTGTGTTTGAACCATTAGCAAGTTTTCATGCATAGTAAGACATTGTTGGCTATTATGTACAGAATTTTATTCTTGATTACATTTATTATTATTTGTACACATAGGTTTTTTATATATTTTTCTAATTTGTTTAGCATATAATGTATGCTCATGAGGTGTTTGCGTTTGTTTTTACATAACCTTCATGGAACTTTTTTCCTTTTGTTTTTCTATGTTCTTCCCCCCCCCCCCCCCCCGCCATCTTTTTAGGTAGTTTTTTTGATACAGGTGTATAAATTTAATTATTTAATATAAAGTGTTAGTGACTTTATGTGTGGAGCGGGACCCCCTTTAGTGTTTTTAATATTCGATACATTTGATGTTGCTGGGGTGTCCCTTATTTATTTGTGCATATAGGTGTAGATTTATTCTGCTCTCGTCCTTATTATACATGTATCAATATTTATATGTAATGATTGTTGGGAGGATAGACTTGCTCTTTAGTGATTTATATAAATCATTGATCATGACGTGTAGCTGCTTCTGATTATGGCCGCCCAATAAGCACCTGTTGATGCAAGGGGCGGTCTTATATAAGCTTCGTCAGCCAGGATAGTCAGTAATGATTAAGCACAAGTTGTTTGTGTGAAACGCGTCTACATGACTGCTTTTTTGGCATCCTTGGTATTATCACGGTGATTTCAAATAAAGGCATTTTGGAACCTGGATGTTAGCTAGTCAGTTTGAAAAAAAGACACAAGTCCATCGAGTTCAACCATAAAAATAAATAAAATATAATAACATACAATCCCATATACCCAATCCTATTTCACAGTTGATCCAGAGGAAGGAGAAAAACCCCAGCAAAGCATGATCAAATTTGCTACAGCAGGGGAAAAAATTCCTTCCTGATTCCAGAGAGGCAATCGGATTTTCCCTGGATCAACTTGACAGTGCAGCCGTTCTTTTCTTCAATTATCCTACGGAGGAGAGCCGGGACGAGGATTCCTATCAGGTCCCTCTTTCCCCACAGTTGTCATGATTCTCTCTTTCTTCCTACCCCATTGCCTAGCAGTTTCCTTGCCTATGCCACCATTGTGTGGCAGTTTTCATGACCATAACCACCCCGTTGTTTAGATCCTTTTTTTTTTTTTTTTTAGGGATGCACTGATATATCAGCCACTGAAAATGATTGGCTGAAGATAGGGTTATCAGCGTTTTGCCGATAGAAAAAAAGCTGCCAATAATGGCATGCTGCGTCCCATTGATTTTAATGAACAAAATCGCCCCTCTCATTAACTTTAATATAAAAACAAAAAACGCCTCTTATTGACTTTAATATAACAAAATTGCATCCCATTGACTTCAATGCAAAAATGTCAGGCACAATTTTTTTTTTTTAAACTGTCCATTTCAGTTTTCGGCCACGTGCATCCTGAATTTTTGGTTTCAATACTGGATTTTATATTTTGGTGCACCACTACTTTTTTGCCCATATCCTGTTTTCTAGAAGCGTTTTCTGCCCACACCCCTGTTGTCTAGTAGTGTCAATACCCATATCCCCCCGTTGTCGGGCAGTTTTCATGTCCATATCCCCCCCCCCGGTGTCTGGCAGTTTTCATGCCCATATCCCCCCCGTTGTCTGGCAGTTTTCATGCTCATATCCCCCCCGTTGTCTGGCAGTTTTCATGCCCATATCCCCCCCGTTGTCTGGCAGTTTTCATGCTCATATCCCCCCGGTGTCTGGCAGTTTTCATGCCCATATCCCCCCTGTTGTCTGGCATCTTCCATGCTCATACCCTCCTGTTGTCTAGCAGTTATTATGCCCATAACCACCTGTTTTCTAGAACCTTGGTTGGTCTGGAGGTGTGGGCATTTTTAGGCAGGTTGCATTTACATGCAGGCCCCCATAGGTAATATCCACAAGTGATGCTGAGCCTCCATGCTTCAAAGAACTTGAATCCAACGGATAAAAAGGGTGTGCCAAGGACAGCCAGACTGGGAGGAAAAAGATAGATGATGCTGGACGTCCTCCAGCCAGGAAGGGAGTCGGGCTCTCTCTGACTTGCTGCAGCTTCTAATGCATATTGTGAGAAGCTCACAGTGTGCATTGAAATCAGAGTAAGCCCTTTCAGTTCAGGAGGGGAGGCGGTACAACTGTGCAAGACTGGAGGGGAGACAGGAGGTCAGACTTTATATATTTTTCCTGAACTCAATGAACGTCTTTTTGTTTTTAACCTGACTACATGAATATTGTCTCAGATTCTGTCTTCTTGTTCAGAAACAAACACAACAGACCTTAGACCAAATGATCCCTGTTGGCTTGGGGCGAGTACAGTCCGTCTTTATGACCCGGGTGGGTGTCAGGATGTAGTCTACGGTCAGGTCATGGTCACCCAGCAGCTCCTCCGGGATATCGAGCACCTTAGAAAGCAGAAGTAAAAGATAAGGTCCAATTAGTTATAGAGCAGGTACAATAGGTTCACCCCAGAGAAACACATAGGATGCATCCTCCTATTCTATAAAACACACACAATCCTGCTCCTATACCCACATGTGTTTAATTTCAGTTTAACTTCTTGCCTACCGGGCACTTTCACCCCCTTCCTGGCCAGGCCAATTTTCAGCTTTCAGTGATGTCACACTTTCCCGCACTAAATTTTTTTTGTTTTCCTTCACATAAATAGAGCTTTCTTTTGGTGGTATTTACTGTCCTTTTTATATTTTGCTGACCAAAAAAAAAAAAACAGAAAATTTTGAGAAAAAAATTTTTTTTTCATAGTTTGTTTTAAAATTTGGCAAACAGGTCATTTTTTTTTCGTTCACTGATATGCGCTGATGAGGTTGCACTTGATGGGCACTGTTTAGCAGCAGTGGTGGGCACTGTTAGGATCGATGTCCCTATAACAGAAGACGGTCTTTGGCTTTTCCTTCTTCTCTTCTCGTGCTGTGGGTGTGAGGAGAAAAAAAAGCAGATAACCGACTCGTGTGTGATCAGCTGTGATTGGCCCTTTACCGCGATATGTGATTAGCTGGCCCTTTACTCCGATATGTGATCAGCCGGCCCTTTACCCCGATATGTGATCAGCCGGCCCTTTACCCCGATATGTGATCAGCCGGCCCTTTACCCCGATATGTGATCAGCCGGAACGCGATAATCGCAGAGCACGCGGGCAGCGCGATTACGGAAGGACATCCATGGGCGCCCTCCCGGCATTCAGCTATAGCGAGGGGTGGCAAGCGGTTACACATCAAAACCAAAATGGCTTACTAATCATCCCCTTACTTTAACCTCTCTGGATCCAAAATATTAATGTTGTCCTTTATAATTATGGATAATGTAAAGCTGGTCATGGAGTATGCAACATCTGTTATGTGCTCTCGCTGCGATTTCTAGATTTGCAATTTGCCCGAGACTCGTAAGACACTGTTTAACCACTTCAATACCGGACACTTTCACACCCATCCTGCCCAGGCCAACTTTCAGCGAGGTCAAACGTTCAATGACAAGACTAGACTAGAGCTTTCTTTGGTGGCATTTAACCACTTGCTTCCTGGGCACTTAAACCCCCTTCCTGCGCAGACCAATTTTTAGAGCTCTCACACTTTGACAATTGCGCGGTCATGAAACACTCTACCCAAATTCAAGTTTTATAATTTTTTTCACACAAATAGAGCTTTCTTTTGGTGGTATTTAATAGGGATGCACCGAAATTTCGGCCACCGAAACATAGCGGCCGAAAATGGCCCTGTCGGAAAAAAATTCCTGGTCCCGCCTATCAGCGGGGCTTCCTATATCGTAGAAGAGGGGAGAACCGCCGCCGCCGCCTGTTTGATTACAGCGCCGGGAACATCACAGCTTTCATTTCAATAGCTGTGTGTTCCCCGCTGCATGTCGTCACATACAGCCCCTCCCCCTTGTCCGGGCACTTTGATAGACAGATCACCCGTCCCAGGATAGGACCCGGCGCTGTAATCAAACAGGCTGCGGCTCTCCTCACCCTTCACTGGCTGCAATGGGGACACAGGCTGCACTACTGGGGACACTGGCTGGCTGCATCTGACGGGCACTGGTGAGGCTGCATTGATCACTTGTATCATGTCTGCAGTCTCTGACTCTCTGACCATGTCTGCAGTCTCTGACCATCTCCTGTACCATATCACCAGTCTGACCATCTCCTGTATCATGTCCGCAGTCTCTGACCATCTCCTGTACCATGTCCTCAGTCTCTGACCATCTCCTGTACCATGTCCTCAGTCTCTGACCATCTCCTGTACCATCTCTGCAGTCTCTGACCATCTCCTGTACCATGTCCTCAGTCTCTGACCATCTCCTGTACCATGTCCTCAGTCTCTGACCATCTCCTGTATCATGTCTGCAGTCTCTGACCATCTCCTGTACCATGTCTGCAGTCTCTGACCATCTACTGTATCATGTCTGCAGTCTCTGACCATCTCCTGTACCATGTCTGCAGTCTCTGACCATCTCCTGTATCATGTCCTCAGTCTCTGACCATCTCCTGTACCATGTCTGCAGTCTCTGACCATCTCCTGTATCATGTCCTCAGTCTCTGACCATCTCCTGTACCATGTCCTCAGTCTCTGACCATCTCCTGTACCATGTCCTCAGTCTCTGACCATCTCCAGTACCATGTCTGCAGTCTCTGACCATCTCCTGTACCATGTCTGCAGTCTCTGACCATCTCCTGTACCATGTCCCCAGTCACTGACCATCTCCTGTATAAAAATATTTTTAAAAACAGTCACTTCCGGTATCAGTGTTGTTTTAGTATCGGTTCGGGATCAAGGAAGATTTATTTTCGGTATCGGTTTCCGCACCAAAAAACCCATTCGGTTCATCCCTGGTATTTAATCACCACAGTTTTTTGTTTTTTTCGCAGAAAATAACACCAAAAAAGACCAAAAATTTTGGAAAAAAAAAAAGTTTCATAGTTTGTTATAAAAAACAGGTCATTTTTCACCTTCATTGATGTGCGCTGATGAGGCAGCACCAAAGGGTACTGGTAGGTGACACTGATATGCACCTGTAGGTGGCACTGGTGGGCCCTGCATAGCAGCAGCGCCTCTCCGAGTTCAGGACCGACCTCCTTCTGTCAGATGCCGGTGATCTGTACAGGGGGTGCACAGTGCAGAGCCGCCAACTGTGGGGTACTAGGGGACCCCCGAGAGGCCATAAGATTTCTAATAGTATGCCTTAGGTGCCTGCATTAATTTTCCTTTTTCAGCCCTCCTCCCTCTATTTCCAGCTGGTGATCCTGCCAGTAACTGTCCTAAAGTGACAACCCTACCTTGTATTATAACCACTGAGAGAGTCATAGTTGTCAGTGAGGCTGGACTTTAAACAAGTCTTCCTCTATACTGGGGGGGGGGGGGGGTAGGTGATTTACAGAAGGTGGATGACACACAGTATTTCTGACAGGATCAACAGGCTTTTCTGTACTTGCTGAAATTGCTCTTAGCCTGAAAAAAAAAAAAACTGATGCAGTTGCCAAAATGTAAGAACCGGTACTCTGCAATATATTACATTTTTGTCCTTGGGTTCAGTACAGCTTTAAAAACAACGATATCCCAAAGATGGGTTCCCCTTAAATGTCTCGCTCACCTGACAGTCATGAACAACAGTGACTACGATGGTTTGATCCGTCACCGCCCCCATGGCCACCATCATGGCGTATTCCATGTCTGCAAACCCCTCTCCTTTTCCGATCCGCCACCCTGGGGAGGAGAGAGAAAGTTACCGAACTGGGTGGGGTGGACTAGACAGTTTACTGGACTTAAAGTAGAAATGCCAAGTAAAAGAGGTTTTAGAATGTTCTAGACACCCCCATGCCCCCCCCCCCCCCCCATGTATAAAAAAAAAAAAAAAAAGTACCCTCTCCTCCTTGGTCCAACACCATTGCCATTCCTGTTCATGGCAGATCAGCAGTTGTGTCAATGAGCCCATTTCCTGTGAGCCCAGCCTATCATTTACAACCCTGTGGATGTAGGGGGTGCAGACTAATGGGGGGGGGGGGGTTGCAGAGTAATGGGGGCCGTAGGGGGGAATGCAGAGTAATAGGTGGCGTAGGGAGTGCAAAGTGTGGAGTAAAGGGGTACATAGGGGATGCAGAGTAATGGGGGATGTAGGGGGGTGCAGAGTGTGTGGAGAAGAGGGGGGATGTAGGGGGTGCAGAGTGTGTGGAGAAAAGGAGGGGAGTGTGCAGTGTGAGAAGAGGGGGATGTAGGGGGTGCAGAGTGTGTGGAGAAGAGGGGGGATGTAGGGGGTGCAGAGTGTGTGGAGAAACGGGGGGGATGTAGGGGGTGCAGAGTGTGTGGAGAAGAGGGGGGATGTAGGGGGTGCAGAGTGTGTGGAGAAACGGGGGGGATGTAGGGGGTGCAGAGTGTGTGGAGAAAAGGAGGGGAGTGTGCAGTGTGAGAAGAGGGGGATGTAGGGGATGCAAAGTGTGTGGAGAAACGGGGGGGGGGGGGGGGGTGCAGAGTGTGTGGAGAAACGGGGGGAGGGATGTAAGGGGTGTAGAGTGTGTGGAGAAATGGGGGGGGGGGGGTGCAGTGTGTGTGGAGAAGAGGGGGATGTAGGGGATGCAAAGTGTGTGGAGAAACGGGGGGGGGGTGCAGAGTGTGTGGAGAAACGGGGGGAGGGATGTAGGGGGTGCAGAGTGTGGAGAAATTGGGGGGGGGGGTGTAGGGGGGTGCAGACAGTGTGGAGAAATGGGGGATGTAGGGGGTGCAGAGTGTGTGGAGAAAAGGAGGGGAGTGTAGGGGGTGAAGCGTGTGTGGAGAAGAGGGGGGGGGATGTAGGGGGTGCAGAGTGTGTGGAAAAACAGGGGGGGGGGGTGCAGAGTGTGTGGAGAAATGGGGATGTAGGGGGTGTAGAGTGTGGAGAAATGGGCGGGGGGGGGGGTGCAGTGTGTGTGTAGAAATGGGGGTGGGTGTAGGGGGTGCAGCCTGTGTGGAGAAATGGGGGATGTAGGGGGTGCAGAGTGTGGGGAAATGGGGGACATAGGGGGTGTAGAGTGTGTGGAGTAATGGGGGGGATGTAGGGTGTGCAGAATGTGGAGTAATTGGAGGATGCAAACGTTCTTTCCTCATGGCTTAAAAAATTTCCAGACATTTGACATCTCTAGTCAGGCGTGGGGAAAACAAACCGAAATCACTCAGGTGAATGAGGGGGGAAAAAAATAAATAAAAGAGAACATAGCAGTTCTACATAGCATGTAGTTGTGTGCAGCCTGACTGAACTTTCACTGGTTTGTTGTTGCAGGGAGAAGCAAACTGGTGGATATGTGGAAGTTGTATTAAGTGGCGCGGCTTGGAAGAGGCATTGCAGTCATGTCGGCTCTCACTGGTGATGGAGGTCGGGATTTACATGTTACCTTCCACCTTAATATCTATGCAGGACCAACGCTCTGGTTATAGATGGCATCGGTGGGGATGAACTGAGAGATTACCTTTTTCTGACACCGCCACGGAACCCACCACTACCAGATCCACCTGCACTGCAGCGTCCAGCCCCAGGGGGACGCTGTAATCCCGCACACCCTGCAAATAAGAAAAACAATACATAACACAGGAGGATTAAAGAAGGAGAAATACCTGTGTGCAGAAGTGACAGATCACAATCCCTGTTATTCAGCACAGAAATCTTTCTGTGCTGGAAAAAAGCATTACAAGGGCACATCATCTTCTAGTGGGTTTGTGAGGGACAACGCTCCATGTCTAAACAGTTGTTACCTTAATGCAGTGGTCATCAACCTGTCCTCAGGACCCACTAACAGGCCAGGTTTTATGTATTACCTTGGAGAGATGCAGACTAGAATACTGCAATCACTGAGCACCAAATGATATCACCGGTGATGTATTTCAGTTCTTGCAAACCTGGCCTGTTAGTGGGCCCTGAGGACAGGGCTGATGACCACTGCTTTAATGCATTCATTAAGGCAAAAATTGTTTAGGCTTTAGAACCACAGGAGCAGAGAAATTCTTACATTTCTGCTATGGGCCAAGTTATTCACCACTAGAGAGATACAAAGTAACATTGCATCTCTCTCATAGGTGTGTGCAGGGAATGTGCCAGGTGTGCCTGGGCACACCCTAATCACTATGTGCAATGACCATTCCCCTTACTGCCCGGCTTTCCCTGCGTTTGCCCTGCAGTGCTGCTGGCTTCTCTCCTCTCAGTTGCTGTGGAGGATGTTCAGGATGGAGACTGGGGGAGGGGCTACTAAATATGGTATTTACCAGCACCTTCCTTTTCTAAATTAACACAGTGAACACACTCACTTATTGTGTCCATACATAACTAAAGCATAGTAAACTGTGTTTACTGTGATTCAGTTTGTGAGTGAACAGGAGGCCACTCAGCATAGATGACTTCCCATTCATTCACTGTCCCCAAGTAATCAAACTTTTGTATCTACTTTGTTTTATTCATCAGCAGATCAAAAGGTACAAGCTTCTATCTGCATGTGATATCACTAAAAGTAACTTGGAAAATGTTTGTTTGTGTGTGTGTGTGTGTACACACACACACAGTATCTTACAAAGATGAGTACATCCCTATATGAAAATGTCCAAATTGGGCCCAATTAGGCATTTTTCCTCCCCGGTGTCATGTGACTCGTTAGTGTTACAAGGTCTCAGGTGTGAATGAGGAGCAGGTGTGTTAAATTTGGTGTTATCGCTCTCACTCTCTCATACTGGTCACTGGAAGTTCAACATGGCACCTCATGGCAAAGAACTCTCTGAGGATCTGAAAAAAAGAATGGTTGCTCTACATAAAGATGGCCTAGGCTATAAGAAGATTGCAAAGACCCTGAAACTGAGCTGCAGCATGGTGGCCAAGACCATACAGCGGTTTAACAGGACAGGTTCCACTCAGAACAGGCCTCGCCATGGTCAACCAAAGAAGTTGAGTGCACATGCTCAGCGTCATATCCAGAGGTTGTCTTTGGGAAATAGATGTATGAGTGCTGCCAGCATTGCTGCAGAGGTTGAAGGGGTGGGGGGTCAGCCTGTCAGTGCTCAGACCATACACTGCACACTGCATCAAATTGGTCTGCATGGCTGTCATCCCAGAAGGAAGCCTCTTCTAAAGATGATGCACAAGAAAGCCTGCAGTTTGCTGAAGACAAGCAGACTAAGGACATAGATTACTGGAACCATGTCCTGTGGTCTGATGAGACCAAGTTAAACTTATTTGGTTCAGATGGTGACAAGCGTGTGTGGCGGCAACCAGGTGAGGAGTACAAAGACAAGTGTGTCTTGCCTACAGTCAAGCATGGTGGTGGGAGTGTCATGGTCTGGGGCTGCATGAGTGCTGCCGGCACTGGGGAGCTACAGTTCATTGAGGGAACCATGAATGCCAACATGTACTGTGACATACTGAAGCAGAGCATGATCCCCTCCCTTCGGAGACTGGGCCGCAGGGCAGTATTCCAACATGATAACGACCCCAAACACACCTCCAAGATGGCCACTGCCTTGCTAAAGAAGCTGAGGGTAAAGGTGATGGACTGGTCAAGCATGTCTCCAGACCTAAACCCTATTGAGCATCTGTGGGGCATCCTCAAATGGAAGGTGGAGGAGTGCAAGGTCTCTAACATCCACCAGCTCTGTGATGTCATCATGGAGGAGGGGAAGAGGACTCCAGTGACAACCTGTGAAGCTCTGGTGACCTCCATGCCCAAGAGGGTTAAGGCAGTGCTGAAAAATAATGGTGGCCACACAAAATATTGACACTTTGGGCCCAATTTGGACATTTTCACTTAGGGGTGTACTCACTTTTGTTGCCAGCGGTTTAGACATTAAAGTGGATGTAAACCCGAAATTTTTTTTAATTTTTTTTTTTTTTATTTATATCATACTGTAGAGTATAAGATTTCCTATCATTTGAGCCCAGTCTTGCCACAAGGAGTTAATCCATCTCTGAGCAATCCTCTTTTATTGTTCAGTGAGACAATTCTTGACAAACTGAGAAAAACTTTGTCAAATCCCCCCCCTTGCTGTGAGTGACAGCCTAAGACACAGGCATTATTTTTTAATTCCCTCCCCCACTCCTTTCTTCAGCAGCTCTGCAAGGGTTGGCTGCTCCACACCTCAGCATGATTTGGCATGCTGAAGTCATGTGGTTACTTTCCTGTCTTTTCACTGGATGTTAGAGATCATAGCAGAAGTTCAGTGTTAGAAATACACAGGAGAAAATGCATATTGACAAGGGGAGTGTAGAGGTGGGCGGGGAGTCTACTGACATCACAACTCCACCCACGAGCTCCAGACAACAGTCCCACCCACAGAATATGCAGTTTTTCGGGTCTCATAACAGACAGAGGGGAGACATTTGACAGGTAAAGATACATGCAGGAGACATGTATATCCTTATAGATGACCCCTATGGCAATAGTTTAGAAAGGATCACATTGGCTTTACATCCACTTTAATGGCTGTGTGTTGAGTTATTTTGAAAGGACTGCAAATTTACACTGTTATACAAGCTGTACACTCACTCAAGTGTGGGGTACATTTGTATTCAGCCCCCCGGAGTCAATACTTTGTAGAACCCCCTTTCACTGCAATTACAGCTGTAAGTCTTTTTGGGGATGTCTCTACCAGCTTTGCACATCTAGAGAGGGACATTGTTGCCCATTCTTCTTTGCAAAATAACTCAAGCTCTGTCAGATTGGATGGAGAGCGTCTGTGATCAGCAATTTTCAATTCCCAATTGGATTTAGGTCTGGACTTTGACTGGGCCATTCTAACACATGAATATGTTTTGATCTAAACCATTCCATTGTAGCTCTGGCTGTATGTTTAGGGTCGTTGTCCTGCTGGAAGGTGAACCTCTATCCCAGTCTCAAGTCTTTTGCAGACTCTAACAGGTTTTCTTCTAAGATTGTCCTGTATTTGGCTCCATCCATCTTCCCATCAACTCTGACCAGCTTCCCTGTCCTTGCTGAAGAAAAGCATCCCCACAACATGATGCTGCCACCACCATGTTTCACGGTGGGGATGGTGTGTTCAGGGTGATGTGCAGTGTTAGTTTTCCGCCACACATAGCATTTTGCATTTAGGCCAAAAAGTTCAATTTTGGTCTCTTCTGACCAGAGCACCTTCTTCCACATGTTTGCTGTGTCCTCCACATGGCTTCTCACAAACTGCAATTGGGACTTCTTATGACTTTCTTCCACAATGTCTTTCTTCTTGTCACTCTTCCATAAAGTCCAGATTTGTGGAGAGCACGACTAATAGTTGTCCTGTGGACAGATTCTCCCACCTGAGCTGTGGATCTCTGCAGCTCCTCCAGAGTTACCATGGGCCTCTTGGCTGCTTCTCTGATTAATGCTCTCCTTGCCCGGCCGGTCAGTTTAGGTGGACGGCCATGTCTTGGTAGGTTTGTAGTTGTGCCATACTCTTTCCATTTTCAGATGATGGATTGAACAGAGCTCCGTGAGATGTTCAAAGCTTGGGATATTAGCCGCTGGCTGAAAAAGACAATACCTGCAGGCATCATCCTGGTATCAGCTCCCAGTACATCACTGGTCGGCAAGTGGTAAATAATACCTTCGTCCATAACAAGGGTCCAAAAGGAAAAAAAACCTTGGACCCAACCTGTATTATGCTTTTCCCTTTGGGCCCTTAATATGGACTAAGGTATTATTTTAAAGGGGATTTTGGACATAATATAGAACTTATAAACTGATGTTTAGTTTGTTTATGCAAATACCAAAATGCCTTGATGGATGGGTGTCAGTCTGGAGCGTTCCTAGGCAGGCTGTATTTGCATAGGTAACACCCACATCTGATGCCGAGCCTCCATTATTTAAAAAAATCTGAACTCCAATGAGTGAAAAGGGGTGGGCCAAGGACATTCCGACTGGCGAGGAAAGGGCTGGATGATACTGGGCATCCTCCAGCCAGGAAATGAGGCGGGGCTCTATCTGACTTGCTGCAGCTTCTAGCGCCCATTGTGAGAAGCTCACAGTGTGCGGTGAAATCAGAGTAAGCCATTTCAGACTAGGAGCGGAGCCGGTACAACTGTGCAAGACTGGAGTTAAGATTTAAGGGTTGTCCTACCTGTGAGGTGGAGCAGATCCTCAGAATCTCTTTGGTGGCCCCAGGGGGAGGGGTGATCCTGTTGAAGAGGCCGGAGCGGAGGCGTGGTGTGGGGACCAACAACGTCTTATGAGCCTGCAGACAATAAGGAACAGACCGATATCATTCCAAAGTGTGTGATAGGACTTGTCATTCTAAAGGCCAGTGACTTGCATGCCCCCCCCCCCCTAAGTTATGCAATTAAAATTTATGTCAGCATATTTGTCAACTCCTTGGGGAGGATTAATTAAAAAAAAAAAAAAAACATAAATAAAAAAGGTGCTGTGCGAATGTTCTATGATCATCAGCTCCATCTAGTGGCCATAATGGGGTATTTTCCTGAAATAACGCACTATGGCCACTAGATGGCGCTGATGATCATAGGGAATAACCAGAGATCTACTTATTAGCGGAGATAATGTCATATTTCACGTATACATCAGAAACTAGAATTAGAATGGGAGTCTCTGACATCGAGTTCCGGATCTGGTATGGATTTCGGCTCACCCTACCTGCAAAGCCGCCAGTCGCACGCCTTCCAGGGGCTTGTCAGGGTCCACCTTAACCTCCCGCGTTGTTTGGAAGACCCCCAGGGAGGCGATGTTCTGGCCGGCCTGCCGGGAATTCTAGACAGAGAGGGAAAATCGGTTACTTACTTCCAGCGTGAGGAAGCGTGCGTTCTTCTGCGGCGTGTCGGGGTTTATCTTAATGTTCGTCGCCCCCTGGAACTCCTGCAAGACCCTCAACCTCTCACAGGCTTGTGCGGCCCCCTGGACACCGACAGGAGATATATATATAAAAAAATTTAAAAAAAAACATATACTTTATATAATATTCTTCAATTAAAGTGAATGTGAACCCCAATAATTAACTTCTTTGATTGGCTCCCTTTGGGATAGTCATATCTGACCTCCATCCTCCAGTTGTACCGTCTCCTCTCCTGGACTGAAATGGCTTACTCTGATTTCACCGCACACTGTGAGCTTCTCACAATGTGCATTAGAAGCTGCAGCAAGTCATATAGAGCCCCGCCTCATTTCCTGGCTGGAGGATGGCCACCGTCATCTAGCTCTTTCCTCCCCAGCCTGAAGGTCCCAGGCCCACCCCTTTCATTCATTGGATTTGTCATTTCAATTATGGAGGCTCAGCATAAAAACATGGCAGAGGCTTTAACCCTTCACTGCTCCCTGTAGAATGAAATACGTTTGGCTGGAGTTAACCACTTGCCGACCAGCCGCCATCACTGTACTGCGGCAGGTCCGCTCGTTCCCGCGAATCGCCATCATTGTACGTTGGGTTTGGGGACTCTATTTTGTGGGCACCCACTGGCCAGCGGGGGGAGGCAATCAGCGGGTGGGGAGCGGACTCAATGTCTGCTGGCCGCCCGCGATCATTCCCCGCAATGACAGGACGGGGATCTGCACTGTGTAAACAAAGCAGATCTCCGTTCTGACAGGAGAGATCACACAGATCCTGTCTTTCTGCTATGCAGGAAGACGGATCTGTGTGTTTTCCCAGGCAGCCCATCCCCCCATACAGTTAGAACACACCTGCAGGGAACACATTTAACCCCTTGATCCCTGATGTTAACCCCTTGCCTGCCAGTGACATTAGTACAGTGACAGTGCATAGTGCATATTTTAGCACGGATTACTGTAATAATGTCACTGGTTCCCAAAACAGTGTCAGTTAGGTGTGCGATCTGTCCGCTGCAATGTCGCAGTCCCGCTAAAAATTGCTGATCACCACCTGTTAAAAATAATTTTAAAAAATAATAAAAATGCCATAAATCTATTCCCTATTTCACAAACCAATCAATATGCGCTTATTGCGATTTTTTCAAAGTCGAAGAATATATATCTGCCCAAACTGAGGAAGAAATTTTTTTTTTATATGGTTTTGGAAAATTTATTATAGCAAAAAGTTAAAAATGTTGCTTTTTTTCAAAATTGTCGGTCTTTTTTCATTTATAGCACAAAAAATAAAAACAGCAGAGGTGATCAAATACCACCAAAAGAAAGCTCTATTTGTGGGGGAAAAAAAAAAAAAAAAAGGATGTCATTTTTGTTTGGGCACAACGCCGCACGACCGCGCAATTGTCAGTAAGGCTGCATTCACACCCGAGCGTATCGTTTTCAGGCGGTTTCGCACGTTTTTACCACAATTTTGTACAAGCCAAATGGTCACCAATGTAAAAAGAAGAAAAACGCATGTAATCTGCCTTAAAAAAAAAAAAAAAAAGCTCCAGAACTTGTTTGAGCTTCAGGCGTTTTGGAGATGTGATTTTTCCCTCCAGCGTTCTGTAGCTTCAAACTACAAAACGCCGAGGTGTGAATGGGGCCTTAAAGTGACGCAGTGCCGTATCACAAAAAATAGCCTGATCATTAAGGGAGTAAATCCTTCCGGGGCTGAAGTGGTTAAATCTTAAGGGAGATTGGGCAAGGAAGGGTGCGGGACGGAGGGGGGAGGGGCAGCTGGTACCTTGAAGTTGGGGATGCGATGGTGGACGGGTCGGGGAAAATCGGCCAGATTATTCTTCTCTATATAATCCCAAACCTTCTGCCGGATGTCCCACTTACTGCAACCTGAGAGAGGAAAGATAGAGATCAGTGGCATTATATGATGGCGACACTGAGTGGGGGGAGGGGCTGGTGGCAGCACTTGGCATGGGGTGAGGTCGGTGATGGGTATTGGGTGGAGTCAGATGGCAGTGCTGGGGGGGGGGGGAATGGAAGATGGAATCAGCGGCAGTGCGGGGGAATGGGATCAGCGGCAGTGCTGGGGGAGGGGGAAGTGCTGGGGGGGAGGGGTGGGATCAGTGGCAGTGTTGAGGGGGAGGGGATCAGTGACAGTGTTGGGGGGGGGGATCAGTGACAGTGTTGGGGGGGAGGGGATCAGTGGCCGAGTTGGGGGAGGGGGAATTACTGGGTGGGATCAGTGGCATTGTTGGGGGAGGGGGGTCAGTGGCAGTGCTTGGGGGGGGGGGGGGGAGAAGAGCAGGGGGGAGGGGTGGGATCAGTGGCAGTGCTGGAGGGGATGGGAAGAGCTGGGGGAGGGGGTGGGATCAGTGGCAGTTCTGGGGGGAGGGGGTGGGATCAGTGGCAGTTCTGGGGGGGAGGAGAAGAGCTGGGGGTGGGGGATCAGTGGCAGTGCTGGAGGGGTGGGATCAGTGGCAGTTCTGGGGGGGATGGGAAGAGCTGGGGGAGGGGGTGGGATCAATGGCAGTTCTGGGGGGGAGGAGAAGAGCTGGGGGGGGGGGATCAGTGGCAGTGCTGGAGGGGTGGGATCAGTGGCAGTTCTGGGGGGGAGGAGAAGAGCTGGGTGGGAGGGGGTGGGATCAGTGGCAGTTCTGGGGGGGAGGAGAAGAGCTGGGGGGGGGGGGATCAGTGGCAGTTCTGGGGGGGAGGAGAAGAGCTGGGTGGGAGGGGGTGGGATCAGTGGCAGTGCTGGGGGGGAGGAGAAGAGCTGGGTGGGAGGGGGTGGGATCAGTGGCAGTGCTGGGGGGGAGGAGAAGAGCTGGGTGGGAGGGGGTGGGATCAGTGGCAGTGCTGGGGGGGAGGAGAAGCGCTGGGGGGAGGGGGTGGGATCAGTGGCAGTTCGGGGGGGGGGGGGAGAAGAGCTGGGGGGAGGGGGTGGGATCAGTGGCAGTTCGGGGGGGGGGGGAGAAGAGCTGGGGGGAGGGGGTGGGATCAGTGGCAGTTCGGGGGGGGGGGGAGAAGAGCTGGGGGGAGGGGGTGGGATCAGTGGCAGTTCTGGTGGGAGGGGTGATCACCTGCTGTCAGTGTCATTCCCTCCTCCATGCTCAGTGTCTCTCCGGTGTTGTAAAAAATTCCCTCCACGTGTCTCCACTGACACCTACAGGTCTTGAGATGGGACAAATCTCACAGAACGGAGACTTCCTCTAGCTCCTCCCCCTTCACTCTATCGGATCAGCTGACTTTCTTTCCAGTTTCCGGCCCCGGGTGGCCACACTCCATCTTTGTTGTGGGCAGATTTCTTTCCAATAGGCGGCGAGGCTGGGTTACTATGGCAGTGTACGGAATATACAAATTTCCCATCATCCCCCTCATCGGAGAACACCAATCACCTCCCTTCTCCACAGTACAGTGTAGGGTATGGACACGCCCCCAGTCACATGGATCCATTGGATTGACCACACCTACAAATCCAACTGTCATCCCTCCACAGTGATCTCCTCTGATCATTAATAATAATAATAATAATAATAATAATTGAAGGTGGGGGAGGGGATCTCCTCTGATCATTAATAATAATAGAAGGTGGGGGAGGGGATCTCCTCTGATCAATAATAATGATAATAGAAGGTGGGGGAGGGGTAACACATTAGGTGAATGAAGTCACATCTCACCATCAGATATATTTTGTACTCTCAGCAGCTGATCTGATGACTTGCTGGGTATGGATCTCCTTTATAATCCTCCTCTATACTCAGTTTTGCTCCAGAGAATATTTTTTTTTGCACGCCTAAAATTCTTCATTTTTGGCAATAAAATGACCGAACCCCCCAGAACATGATATATTTCCAGAAAGCAGAGGCCCTGTAGAATAAAAAGCTGACAGCTGCGAATTTTTATGTCACATGATATTTGTGCGTCTGTTTAGTAATCGCAAATCTTCAGGAAAAAATATAATAAAACAAGTTTTATGCAAACGCACACAATATAATACCCATTTTTGGTAAAATATAAAAGATGAGGTCACATCAGGTAAATAAATACCAAACATGGTAAGTCTATGACCTCTTTCACAATGGAGGCATTTTTCAGGCACTAAAGTGCTAAAAATAGCACCTGAAAAATGCCTCCCCTTACGGCCCCAGTGTGAGAGCTGAGTGATTTCAAACTGGGGCGCTGCGATTGGCGGGACGTTAGAAAAAGTGCTGCAAGCCGCATCTTTGGGGCGGGGGGGAGGGACGGTGTATACACACCTCTCCTAAACCGCCCCTGCCCATTGAAATGAATAGGCACCGCTGCCGAAGCACCTGCAAAGCGATTTGGCAGCGGTGCTTTTCAGGCGCATTTAACGCTTTCTTCAGCCGCTAGCGGGTGTTTAAAGCACCCCGCTAGCGGCTGAAAGGCTCCACTAAAACAACGCTAAAACTAGCGGCGATTTACCGCTAACGCAGCGTGCTGGCAGTGTGAAAGGGGTCCTAATACTGCCTGTGCCCGTGATATCATTAAAAAAATGACGGTACCCAGTAATCTCCATAGGTGACACTTTAAAAGCCTTTACAGCTCATCAGTTTAGAGGTAACCAGGAGCTCTGGTGATAGAATTATTGTTCTCACTCTGACATTCGGAGCACCCTGTGTGTGGGGCAACAGCAGTTACAGCTGTTTTGTTTTTTTTTTTACATTTTTTTTTTTTTAAATACATTTTATTATATTTTTGTATAACCTCTTGCTTACTGGGCACTTAAACCCCCCTCCTGTTCAGACCAATTTTCAGCGCTGACGCACTTTGAATGACAATTGCGCAGTCCTACAACACTGTACCCAAATGAATTTTTTATCATTTTTTCCCCACAAATAGAGCTTTCTTTTGGCGGTATTTGATCACCTCTGCGGTTTTTATTTTTTTGTTAAAAAAATTTAAAAAGACCGAATTTAAAATTTAAAAAAAAAATTTTTTTTTATATTTTGTTATAAAAATTTTAAAACAGTTAATTTTTCTCCTTCATTGATGTAAGCTGACGAGGTGGCACTGATGGGCACCGATAGGTGGCAGTGATGGGCACTGATGGGTGGCAATAATTTGCACTGACCGGTTACACTGATAGGCAGCACTGCTAGATGGCACTGACTGGCACCAGTGGTGGGCATTAATAGTTGGCACTGATGGGCACTGTGGGCACTGGCAGGGGGTACTGGTGGCACATATGAGGCAGAATTGCCTCTTCCTCTTCGGGACCGATGTCCCTTGCAGATAAGCCGGTGATCTGCTTTTTTTTCTCCTTGCGCTGTCAGCGTGAGGAGAAAAAAAACAAAAAACGATCACAGAGCTTTTGTTTTGATCATGTGATCAGCTGTCATTGGCTGACAGCTGATCACATGGTAAGGGGCCAGGACCGACCCACCAGTGCCACCTATCAATGCCCATGAGTGCCACCTATCAATGCCCACCAGTGGTGCCAGTCAGTGCCATCTAGCAGTGCTGCCGGGACCGGCCCCTTACTCGGATCGGTGATCACCCGAGTCTCAGTGACTTGGCGATCACAGCGAGCTCCGCGCGCACCCTGCAGGAAATTCAGGTCCGCGCTGTGGCCGTCATTCAGCTATAGCGCGGATGTCAAGCAGTTAATAAAACTTTTTTCTTTTATTTATTAGATTTATTTTTTTTTTTTACTTGATTGCTATAACAAGGGGTTATGTAAGGCCCGTCTCAATAGCTTATCTATAGATGGCGCTGTACTTGAGCTTCAGTATTAGGTGTCCGTTTATGAAGCCACTGATCACAGTCCATAAACGATTTATGAAACAGTGATAATGGGGGGGGAGAACAAGTTTGAACACGTTCTCCTGCCGATGATCTCCGCACACTGAGAATCCTCATCGACTGACACAGAAACGGGCAGTTTTACGAAGCTGCGATCTCAGCGCTTCACTGGCGATCTGTGTCAGAATTCACCCTCCCCCGATTCGCCAACTCAGAGGTGGAGAATCGAGGAGTGAAGAGGGAATTCTGGAATAAACTGGCATACAGAGAACGATATCCGCTGAGAATGCCGGAGAATGAAGCAGTGACTTTTTTTCACTGCTTCATAAATGGACACCTTAATCGCATAGCCCCCAACTGTCCCTGATTTCGAGGGACTGTCCCTGATTTGGAGCAATGTCCCTCTGTCCCTCATTCCTCCTCATTTTTCCCACATTTTGGTCTGATCTATATAAATATATATAAAATGAACTTGTTATCTATCAAAAAGTGTTTTCCAGCGCTAAACCTTTCATCTGATTTCTAAATTGCTGCATTTGTAAATTGTAAAGCCAATATAAAAGAATAGTAGTAGTAAAAAAAAGCACTTGTGGGTTTACCCAATCTTGTTTTTTTGTACAATTCTCCTTTAAGGGGGCGTGGCAAGGGGTGTGTCCTATGCCTGCATACTTTTGCTGATAGGTGCCCCTCATTCCCATGTCAAAAAGTTGGGAGGTATGTCAATTGGAAAATCTAGGGGTGCTACTTGATGCTTTTTAACCTTTGATCCATATGTACAAAATGTTGTCGGAACGTCTCTTTTCCACTTGAGAACTATTGCTCGTCTGCGTCCTAGGCTATCATACACTGTAGATGAAAAGCAGATCCATGCATTTCTGTTCTCCCAACTTGACTCACTGGTGTGTGTACCTAAATTCACTATAAATCAACTTCGATATGTACAAAATTCTGCAGCCAGAATCCTTACTAGGTCTGGTACAAGTGATCATATTATCATACCTCCCAACATTTTGAGATAGGAATAAGGGACACCTACTAGCAAACGTATCTAGGCATGGGACACACCCCCTGCCACACCCCCTTAAAGGAGAATTAACCAAAACCAAAAAAAAAAAAAAGGTTAATTAAATCCACAAGTGCTTTTATTTAACACTACTATTCCTTTATTTTGGCTTTTAAAATGTACAAATGCAGCAATTTAGAATTTGAATGAAAGGTTTAGCACTGGGAAACACTTTTTGAAAGATAAAAAGTGCATTTTATATACAACTATATAGATCGGACCAAAATGAGGACAGAGGGGACATTGCTCCAAATCAGGGAACAGTCCCTCAAAATTAGGGAGAGTTGGGAGCTATGTATTACCCCTATCCTGGAGTCCTTGCACTGGCTTCCCGTCTCATTTCGCATAGACTGTAACCAGTTTCTGCCCGCACTATCGCCAAAAGGCAGCTACAGCCTGGGCTTACTTTGTTTGGGAGGGCATACATGGGCGTAATCTTGTGAATGCGCTGCCCGTGTGCCCTCTGCGGCAGGCAGGTGGCATGCTCTGTGATTATAAATGCCACGTGTTTACTCCTGCGCTATCTCTGTGTGTATAACTGATTGATATTCCAGCTGCTGCTCGCTCTCTGGAGCTTATCCTTTAGCTATATTGTAGATGTAATATCAGGCATCCCAACCTACAGAAACTAATTTCAGGGAGGTGGCGCTTCGCGCCCGCAAACACCCCCCCCCCCCGCGGCAAAATATTATTTAAATCACTTTTTCTATATTTTTTCGCAGTGCTTCTGGGGAAGGGGGTGGGGGTATGTGGACGGTGTCAGTAGTTTTTTTTTTATTTTTAATAATTGATTTTTTTTTACAATTGAATTTGTTTTAAATTTTTTTTTTCACAATGCTTTTTGGGGGGAGGGGCAATGGACAGTGTTGGTAGGGCAGGGGAGAGTGGTGTCAGTAGTTTTTTTTATTTTATTTTTTACACTTTTTCATTTTTTTAGAATTTTTTTAGAATTTTTTTTTTTATATTTTTTTTAGGGGGCTTTGGTAAGATGTCAGGGGTCTAAACACCTGACATCTCCCTTTGAGACAGACAAGGGGACTGAGGACACACATTCCCCAGTCCCTTTCTTGGCACTAAAGATGAATGAACAGGAGACAGAGGCTCCTGTCCATTCATAAACTGAGCAGAGTAAACACAGTTTACTCTGCTCATTTATCACAGGACACAGGAGCGATCTTGCTCTCTGTGTCCATTAACTAGTTCCCCCGGCGGGAGAGGAGAGGAGAGGAAGGGAGCCGGCTGCGGGGGAGGAGGGGGGCTGGAGGAGAACAAGGGGGGTGCGGAGAATTACATGGAGGGGGCGGAGGAGAACGGGGGCGGATAAGGACATGGAGGGGGCCGGAGGAGAACGGGGTGGAGAAATACATCGAGGGGGCCGAAGGAGAACGGGGGCAGAGAAGGACATGGAGGGGGCTGGAGGAGAACTGGGGGTGGAGAAGGACATGGAGGGGGCCGGAGGAGAACGGGGTGGAGAAATACATCGAGGGGGCCAGAGGAGAACGGGGGCAGAGAAGGACATGGAGGGGGTTGGAGGAGAACTGGGGGCGGAGAAGGACATGGAGGGGGCCGGAGGAGAACGGGGGCAGAGAAGGACATGGAGGGGGCCAGAGGAGAACAGGGGCAGAGAAGGACATGGAGGGGGCCAGAGGAGAACGGGGTGGAGAAATACATCGAGGGGGCCAGAGGAGAACGGGGGCAGAGAAGGACATGGAGGGGGTCGGAGGAGAACTGGGGGTGGAGAAGGACATGGAGGGGGCCGGAGGAGAACTGGGGGCGGAGAAGGACATGGAGGGGGCCGGAGGAGAACGGGGGCAGAGAAGGACATGGAGGGGGCCGGAGGAGAACAGGGGCGGAGAAGGACATGGAGGGGGCCGGAGGAGAACAGGGGTGGAGAAGGACACCCGTAACGGGGGCTCCCGCACACCCGCAAGCGCCTCCCGATCTCCCGGGAATGACCGGTGCGGCTGGAGGGACAGCTGTGATCACCAATCTCCTTGTATAGCTTTTTAGTTGACAGCCGCGGGAGAGAGAGAAGGAGAAGCGGCTGTCAGCTAAAAATCTATACAAGGAGATCGGTGATCACAGCTGTTCCCCGCCGCACCGATCATTCCCGGGAGATCGGGAGGTGCTTGCGGGTGTGCGGGAGCCGCCGCAGAAATGTGGGAGTCTCCCGCACCTTCCCGGGAGACTTGAGATGTCTGTAATATGAGTAAATGGTGCCATAGCTCCCAACTGTCCCTGATTTCGAGGGACTGTCTCTGATTTGGAGCAATGTCCCTCTTCCCCCCTCATTTGTCCCTCATTTTGGTCTGATCTATATAGTTGTAAATAAAATGCACTTTTTATCTTTCAAAAAGTGTTTCCCAGTGCTAAACCTTTTGTACATTTTAAAAGCCAATATAAAGAAATAGTAGTGGTAAAAAAAGCCCTTGTGGATTTAATTAACCTTTTTTTTTGGTTAATTCTCCTTTAAGGGGGTGTGGCAGGGGGGCGTGTCCCATGCCTACATACATTTGTTAGTAGATGTCCCTCATTCCCATCTCAAACTGTTGGGAGGTATGATGGTGCTGCGCTGCCGGGTCAATATTGTGTGTATAAAGAATCAATTGTGATTAATCTGCAAAAAACCTGCCACTCAAAAGCACATCAATCATATACATAACATGTGCAATGTGCAAAGTCCACAAATGAACTGATGATTGATAAACTGTGCAAATCCGCAAAATCCTTGCGACTCGAGCTGAACAGGATGCTTCAATAATCGCATTAAATAACATCTGCAATGTGCAAAGTCCACAAATAAATGTAGGCTGCAATAAATTGATAATAATGATGATAATGGTAAAAATGTTCCAAGTAAATAAGTAAGTGCCTGTATATTCAAATAAAGTTGAATGTCACAAGGAATATACAAAAAATTTAAAGTGAGATCATTAAAATAAAAATAATCCTTGGCGTGTGTTCATGATGTATCCCTTCACCATTAGGCTGTGAATATTCATATATATATATGTTCGTCCCTTTCCTCCGAGTGTCACCTCTGTGCTCTCTAGCCTCTTGCCTGAACAATGATAAAGATCATTAAAAAATATATATGTTCAAAATGTAAAAAGTCCATAAAATGATTCGAATAAATCCACAAATAATCTGACATCAATGTGAAAATAAGTTCATGAAAATCAGTCCACAAGTGATGTGGAAATGACTCTTGATAACGATCTCCACCATCCACCACCGAAGTCATTTAAATATCAGTGACTCCACCAACAGCTGAAAGGCTCGCTTACCAGCTCCAAATGATCCCTCATTACGAGGGATCGTTAGCGCTTGTGGCTTTAGCCCAGCCAAGGCCTTTCTCCAGGTCCGGATGATCTCCCAACAAATTCACTTCTTTCCCTTGGTGCCGTATAGGATATGATGATACCTCAAAAGAACAAAGTGCTCCACATAGTGTAAAATCTTTGTAAATTTATTTAATTAAAAGTAATGCCCTTACAGCTGCTGCTGATACAAAGCACCTTAGATATCTCATGTGTCAACCGCCAGACAAAACAACCTGTCCTCTAGGGTACGTATGGGATTGGTGACATCAGCGCGTCGCTCCGCCCTACGCTTTTCGTCACAAGATGACGTCGTCCATCAGCATAAGATAATCTCCCAGATGATAACGGTGTAATATCAGCTCTCCTCTAGGGGTTCTCTGTATCTTCTCTCCAATCGCTGCTCTCTATGGTAATTGGTATAGACTCTCTGATGCTCCTGGGGGTCCTCTCTCCATGTCATCTGTGATTAGGTGTATATGGAACTGTATCACATAGTGTGATACAGTTTTACAACAATTTATTAAAATGAAATAGCTAAAACTCACATTTAAAATACGGAAATCAACAAAAATTCACGAGTGCCAAACTCGTATCCGTACTGACGTCACTTCCGGTATACCTAAGCGCACGTCTGCCCTACGCGTTACGTCACGTGGCTTCCTCAGGGGGGTTATTTTTTTTGTATATATTCATTGTGAAATTCAACTTTATTTGAATACACTGGCACTTATTTACTTAAAACAAATTATCTGTTTGCAAAATTTTATAACAAAAACTTTTTTTTTCAAAAATTTCAGGCTTTTTTCCTTTGTTTATCAAAAAATAAAAAGCCCAGTGGTGATTAAATACCACCAAAAGACAGCTCTATTTGTGTGAAAAGAATTATAAAAATGTCATATGGGTACAGTGTTGCATGACCGCGCAATTGTCATTCAGTGTGACAGCGCTGAAAGCTGAAAATTGGCGTGGGCAGGAAGGGGGTGATAGTGCCCGGTAGGCACTGTGTGCCAAGCCTTAAAATTGCGTGCTTCATGGACTTTTTGATGCACACTGGATTTTGTTCTAATTTTTGCTTTTCTTTGCAATTGTTTGTCAATTATTGTTCTATGCTTCATCTCCTTAAGATCTGTTTGTACATTTTCTGTTTGCAAAAGAATATTAATAAAAAGATTGAAAGTAAATTTGTGTGCGTCAGTGAGATTGCAAAAAAAAGAAAGGTACCCAAAATTCCCCATAGCAATTCGTTTTGCACTCCTGTGACCCATTTTCAGCAGAGAGCCGGCAGAAGTCCGCTCTCTGCTGACGTCACGGGTGTCAGTCCAGCACCGCGTCATCCCAACCACGGAGTCTGGATCCGCCAGGTTCCTGGACTGACACCCGGCTCAGAGACCGAGCTGGCCGCCACCGCCCCCTCCACAGCCCAGCGCTCCAATGAGTGTGACTGACAGTCTGCAGCTCTCTGCTCACGGAGCTCTGAAAATCGAGTGATTGGCGGGTAGTTCGATCGCTCGGTTCTCAGTGCAGAGGCGCAGAGGGACAGATGCAGCATCCATCTAGGTAAGTATGATAGGGGAGGGGGCGGACTCCTTTACTTTTCTTTTAACCACTAGACATCCACGCTATGGCCGAATGATGGCCACAGCGCGGACCTGCATTCCTGGGAGGGCGTCATATGACGGCCTCCCCTGTGCACGCTCCCTGCGCGCGCCCTATAGGGCGCACGCCGGGCGCGCTGTGATCACCGAGTCACTGAGACTCGGCTGATCACCAATCCGTGTAAGGGGCCGGTCATGGCCCCTTACCATGTGATCAGCTGTCAGCCAATGACAGCTGATCACATGATGTAAACAAAAGATCGGTAATCGTTTTTTTTTTTTTTACTCACGCTGACAGCACAAGTAGAAAAAAAAAGCCGATCACCGGCTCAGATGTCCGGGACATCGGTCCCGAAGTGGAAGAGGCACATCTGCCTCATCAGTGCCACCTAAAAGTGCCACCTAACATTGCCCACAGTGCCACCTAAAACTGCCCACAGTGCCACCTAACAGTGCCCACAGTGCCACCTATCAATGCCCACAAGTGCCACCTATCAATGCCCACAAGTGCCACCTATCAATGCCCACCTGTAGTGCCAATCAGTGCCACCTGCCAGTGCTGCCCATCACTGCCGCCTATCAGTGCCCATCACTGCCGCCTCATCAGCGTACATCAATGAAGGAGAAAAATTACCCGTTTTCAATTTTTTATAACAAAATATAAAAAAATAAAAAAACATTTTTTAAAAAAATTCAGTTTTTTACATTTTTTTAACAAAAAGTAAAAACCGCAGAGGTGATCAAATACCCCCAAAAGAAAGCTCTATTTGTGGTGAAAAAATTATAAAAATTTCATTTGGGTACAGTGTTGTATGACCGCGCAATTGTCATTCAAAGTGCGTCAGCGCTGAAAGCTGAAAATTGGTCTGGATAGGAGGGGGGTTTAAGTGCCCTGTAAGCAAGTGGTTAAAAGCCTTTACAGGTTATTAGTTTAGAGTTAAGTGTAAATGACGGCCCTAGAATTATTGCTCTCACTCCGATGTTTGCCACAATGTCTCACAAGTGTGGCACAACTTATGTTTACATACATATACTTTTCCCTACACTACACATTTGAATTATAGGGCGTACACACGGTCGGACATTGATCGGACATTCCGACAACAAAATCCATGGATTTTTTCCGACGGATGTTGGCTCAAACTTGTCTTGCATACACACGGTCACACAAATTTGTCGGAAAATCCGATCGTTCTGAACGCGGTGACGTAAAACACGTACGTCGGGACTATAAACGAGGCAGTGGCCAATAGCTTTCATCTCTTTATTTATTCTGAGTAGGGATGAGCCGAACACCCCCCGGTTCGGTTCGCACCAGAACCCGCGAACGGACCGAAAGTTCGCACGAACGTTAGAACCCCATTGACGTCTATGGGACTCGAACGTTCGAAATCAAAAGTGCTCATTTTAAAGGCTAATTTGCATGGTATTGTCCTAAAAAGGGTTTGGGGACCCGGGTCCTACCCCAGGGGACATGTATCAATGCAAAAAAAACTTTTAAAAACGGCCGTTTTTTCGGGAGCAGTGATTTTAATGATGCTTAAAGTAAAAAAAAAAAAGTGAAATATTCCTTTAAATATCGTACCTGGGGGGTGTCTATAGTATGCCTGTAAAGTGACGCGTGTTTCCCATGTTTAGAACAGTCCCTGCACCAAATGTCATTTTTAAAGGAAAAAATCTCATTTAAAACTGCTTGCGGGTTTAATGTCATGTCGGGTCATGGCAATATGGATGAAAATCAGTGAGACAAACGGCATGGGTACCCCCCAGTCCATTACCAGTCCCTTTGGGTCTTGTATGGATATTAAGGGGAACCCCGCACCCAAATTAAAATAAGGAAAGGTGTGGGGCCACCAGGCCCTATATACTCTGAACAGCAGTATACAGGCGGTGCAAACAAGACAGGGACTGTAGGTTTGTTGTTAAGTAGAATCTGTTTGTAATTTTGAACATTTTTAACGTGTTTAGCTCCAGCCAAAAAATCTTTTCTAAGCTTTTTGGAAAACATAGGGAAGGGTTATCACCCCTGTGACATTTGTTTTGCTGTCTTTCCTCCTCTTCAGAAGATTTCACCTCACTTTTTTGTCCCAATGAAAAATGTTTTTTGAAAATTTGGGTTTTTTTGTGGAACAAGGATTGGAAAGCATCAGTGGAAAGGAGAACTTGTTTTCCCATATTAACTCTTACAGGAGAGAATTTCCCTTCCTAGGGGTAGATTTCATCTCACTTCCTGTTGTCTCCTTCCGTTTACAAGTAGGAGTCGTTTGTAAGTTAGATGTTTGAAAGTAGGGTCCTGCCCTATATACTCAGCAGAAATTTGGGCCTTAGGTGTTGCTGTGGCCACAACACTGTAAGCCCTCACAGGGCCCTGCTGTGAAATATTAGATCAAGAATTGTAATTACATGCCCCTGTTGAACAGGAGCTGAAAAATTAGGCCTTAGGCACTGGTGCTGGTGCCACAACACTGCAACCCCTCACAGACACTCTAGTTGGAACGCAGGAACGAGCCCTGCTGCAAATTATTGCTTCAAAAATTGTAATTACACGCCCCTGTTAGACAGGGGCAGAAAAATTGGGCCTTAGGCACTGGTGCTGGTGCCACAACACTGCAACCCCTCACAGACACTCTAGTTGGAACGCAGGAACGAGCCCTGCTGCAAAGTATTGCATCAAAAATTGTAATTACACGCCCCTGTTAGACAGGGGCAGAAAAATTGGGCCCTAGGCACTGGTGCTGGTGCCACAACACTGCAACCCCTCACAGACACTCTAGTTGGAATGCAGGAACGAGCCCTGCTGCAAAGTATTACATCAAAAATTGTAATTACACGCCCCTGTTAAACAGGGGCTGAAAAATTGTGCCTTAGGCACTGGTGGTGGCGCCCAGAACCAAAAATGTTCTTACAAGCTATCAGCGTGATGATTGAGGAGGAAGAGGATAATTACTCAGGGATAGTCACTCAGCATCAGCATAGGCAGTCTTTGAAGGGATCTGAGATTTCAAAAAAAATTATTCGGTTACATCAGCATCAGGTGCTTGGTAGCTGGTGGTGATCCAAGACTCATTCATTTTTATGAAGGTCAGCCGATCGACCGAGTCGGTGGACAGACGCACCCTGTGATCGGTTACCACGCCTCCAGCAGCACTGAATGTGCGTTCCGAAAGAACGCTGGATGCAGGACAGGCCAGTAGCTCAATTGCATACTGTGCAAGCTCTGGCCAGTGATCCATCCTCAAGACCCAGTAACCCAGAGGATTTTCGGTGGGAAAGGTGTCCAAGTCTGATCTTGCCCCTAGGTATTCCTGCACCATGTAAAACAGACGCTGGCGATGGTTGCTGGAACCGATCATACCTTGGGGCTGCGGACCAAAAAATTGTCTGAACGCATCGGTCAGACGGCCACCTTCTCCACCGCTCCTTCTTTGACTGACCGAAGCCTCAGCAACACGTTGTCCAGAAACAGGAGTTTGTAACCTCCCAGTCTCTGGGAACGCGTTGCACAGACCTTTCTGCAAGGCCTCCCGAAGATGTTTCATCCTCTGCTCCCTCTGCGATGGCAAGATAAGGTCCGCAACCTTACCCTTGTAACGTGGATCAAGGAGGGTTGCCAGCCAGTATTGGTCCTTCTCCTTGATACCACGAATACGAGGATCCTTACGCAGGCTTTGCAGGATCAGGGAGGCCATGCAGCGTAGGTTTGCTGAGGCATTCGGTCCGGAGTCCTCTGGGTCACTAAGAACGACATGGTCCGCAGCCACCTCCTCCCAGCCACGTACAAGTCCATGTGTTTCTTGGGACTGATCCCTTAAAGACTGCTGCTGATGCTGAGTGCCAGGCTCCACCTCCATACTGACACAATCTTCCTCCTCCTCCTCTTCCTCCTCGTCCTCTTCCTGTGTGATCGGCGGGCACGCAGGAACACTGTCTGGATAAAGGGGGCCTTGAGAGCTAAGGAAGTCCTCCTCTTCCTGCCTCTGTTCTGCCTCAAGTGCCCTGTCCATTATTCCACGCAGCGTGTGCTCCAACAGGTGGACAAGGGGGACAGTGTCACTGATGCATGCACTGTCACTGCTCACCATCCTCGTGGCCTCCTCGAATGGTGACAGGACAGTGCATGCATCCCTGATCATGGCCCACTGGCGTGGGGAAAAAAAACCAAGCTCCCCTGACCCTGTCCTGGTGCCATAGTCGCACAGGTACTCATTGATGGCCCTCTGCTGCGTGTGCAGCCGCTGCAGCATGGCCAACGTTGAGTTCCACCTGGTGGGCATGTCACAGATTAGGCGGTTCTTGGGCAGGTTAAACTCCTTTTGGAGGTCCGTCAGCCGAGCACTGGCATTATATGACCGGCGGAAATGCACACAGACTTTCCTGGCCTGCCTCAGGACATCCTGTAAGCCCGGGTACCTGCCCAAGAACCGCTGCACCACCAAGTTAAGGACGTGAGCCAAACAGGGCACATGGGTCATTTGTCCCTGTCGGAGGGCAGAGAGGAGGTTGGTGCCATTGTCGCAAACCACCATTCCTGCCTTAAGTTGGCGTGGCGTCAACCACCTCTGAACCTGCCCCTGCAGAGCTGACAGAACCTCTGCCCCAGTGTGGCTCCTGTCCCCCAAGCACACCAGCTCAAGCACCGCATGGCATCTTTTGGCCTGCGTACTTGCGTAGCCCCTTGAACGCCTACGGAGCACCGCTGGTTCCGAGGAAGAGGCCATGGAGGAAGAAGAAGAGGAGGGGGTGGAGGAGAGAGGTGTGTCACAATCAGCATTTTGGAGGCGTGGTGGCGGAACAACCTCCAACACTACTGCACCTTGTCCTGCATCCTTCCCAGCTGCCAGCAGAGTCACCCAATGCGCCGTGAAACTTAGGTAACGTCCCTGTCCATGCCTGCTGGACCATGAGTCAGCGGTAATATGCACCTTACCGCTGACCGCCCTGTCCAGCGAGGCATGGACATTGCCTTCCACATGCCGGTAGAGAGCCGGAATCGCCTTCCGTGAGAAAAAGTGGCGTTTGGGTACCTGCCACTGAGGAACCGCACATTCCACAAACTCACGGAAGGGGGCAGAGTCTACCAACTGAAAAGGCAGCAGTTGAAGTGCTAGCAATTTTGCCAAGCTAGCATTCAACCGCTGGACATGTGGATGGCTGGGAGCAAACTTCTTTCGGCGGTGCAGCAGCTGGGGCAGGGAAATTTGCCTGGTACAATCTGACGTCGGTGTACCAAAAGCAGATTGCCCACAAGTACTTGGCTGTGACACACCTAATTCTACACCTTCATTCCTCTCACTGCAGGTCTCAGAGAGGACTGAAGGTCTAGTGGGGTTGGAAATCTCAGCTGATGAGGAGCAAGGAGAGATCCTCTTTGTTCTTTGGTGTGGGTCTTTTAGATACGCTTGCCAACGAACTGCATGGCAGGTCAACATATGTCTGGTCAAGCATGTGGTACCCAAGCGGGAGATATTTTGGCCACGCGAGATACGCTTGAGACATATGTTGCAAATAGCAGCGGTGCGATCTGATGCACTCGTCTCAAAAAAGGCCCACACCAAAGAACTTTTTGAATAACGCGCAGAGACTGCAGCGCCCTGCACATGTGGAGCTTTGGGGTGTGATGCAGTCAATGTGCTGCCCTTAGGCTGGCCCCTGGAGGGCATCCTGCCTCGTTGGTGATGTGCTGCCGCCTCCTCCTCCTCCTCCTCCTCCTCCTCCTCCTCCTCTCTCCTATCAGGCACCCACGTTGAGTCAGTGACCTCATCATCCCCTCCCTCCTCATCACTGGAGCAAACCTGGCAGTATGCTGCAGCAGGGGGAGCATGACTGCCAGATTGCTGTCCTTCTTGGGCACCCCCTCTGTCCGCGCTCATGTTACTGCCTTCATCGAGCTCAGTATCGTCATCAGAGCCTTCCAAACGCTGGGCATCCTCCTGGAGCATGTACCCAACACTGTGGTCAAACAGTTCGAGGGAATCCTCATGAGGACATGGTGGAGCTAGGGAAGGAGTCACTGATGACATTGAGCTGAGGGAAGAGGCCGCTGCTTTGCCAGACAAAGCACCCTGGGCATGGGTGAGAGAGGATGAGGAGGATGAGGACGGCTTGGTCATCCACTCGACCAAGTCTTCCGCATGTTGCGGCTCAACATGGCCAGCTGCCGAAAAAAAGGCCAAGCGTGTCCCATGGCCACGTGCTGATGAGGATGCACCGTCTCCACGACCAGCACTAGACACAGAGCCTGCTTGCCCTCTCTTATTGGCTTGTGACTGTCTGCCTCTCCTTCTTGGCCTTCCAGACATACTAATGGCCTGTAGCTGCACTAAGCTGGGATAGAACACCTGTAATTTTCTTCAAGTAGCTTTATATACTGTAACCAGACAAGCCTGCCTGTCAGTAGGAAGATAACAGGAACGGATCTAGCTGAACACTGTGAGCAGGACGCACTGTACTAAATGTAAATAGTCTAGCTGCCTGACCGTGGTACTAATAGGATCAAATAGAACACCTGTAATTTTCTTCAGGTAGCTTTATATACTGTAACCAGACAAGCCTGCCTGTCAGTAGGAAGATAACAGGAACGGATCTAGCTGTACACTGTGAGCAGGACGCACTGTACTAAATGTAAATAGTCTAGCTGCCTGACCGTGGTACTAATAGGATCAAATAGAACACCTGTAATTTTCTTCAGGTAGCTTTATATACTGTAACCAGACAAGCCTGCCTGTCAGTAGGAAGATAACAGGAACGGATCTAGCTGTACACTGTGAGCAGGACGCACTGTACTAAATGTAAATAGTCTAGCTGCCTGACCGTGGTACTAATAGGATCAAATAGAACACCTGTAATTTTCTTCAGGTAGCTTTATATACTGTAACCAGACAAGCCTGCCTGTCAGTAGGAAGATAACAGGAACGGATCTAGCTGAACACTGTGAGCAGGACGCACTGTACTAAATGTAAATAGTCTAGCTGCCTGACCGTGGTACTAATAGGATCAAATAGAACACCTGTAATTTTCTTCAGGTAGCTTTATATACTGTAACCAGACAAGCCTGCCGGTCAGTAGGAATTTAACAGGAACGGATCTAGCTGAACACTGTGAGCAGGACGCACTGCACTAAATGTAAATAGCAGGAACGGATCTAGCTGAACACTGTGAGCAGGACGCACTGCACTAAATGTAAATAGTCTAGAAGATAACAGGAACGGATCTAGCTGAACACTGTGAGCAGGACGCACTGCACTAAATGTAAATAGTCTAGAAGATAACAGGAACGGATCTAGCTGAACACTGTGAGCAGGACGCACTGCACTAAATGTAAATAGCAGGAACGGCTCTAGCTGAACACTGTGCGCAGGACGCACTGCACTAAATGTAAATAGCAGGAACGGATCTAGCTGAACACTGTGAGCAGGACGCACTGCACTAAATGTAAATAGCAGGAACGGATCTAGCTGAACACTGTGAGCAGGACGCACTGCACTAAATGTAAATAGCAGGAACGGATCTAGCTGAACACTGTGAGCAGGACGCACTGCACTAAATGTAAATAGCAGGAACGGATCTAGCTGAACACTGTGAGCAGGACGCACTGCACTAAATGTAAATTGCAGGAACGGATCTAGCTGAACACTGTGAGCAGGACGCACTGCACTAAATGTAAATAGTCTAGAAGATAACAGGAACGGATCTAGCTGAACACTGTGAGCAGGACGCACTGCACTAAATGTAAATAGCAGGAACGGATCTAGCTGAACACTGTGAGCAGGACGCACTGCACTAAATGTAAATAGCAGGAACGGATCTAGCTGAACACTGTGAGCAGGACGCACTGCACTAAATGTAAATAGCAGGAACGGATCTAGCTGAACACTGTGAGCAGGACGCACTGCACTAAATGTAAATTGCAGGAACGGATCTAGCTGAACACTGTGAGCAGGACGCACTGCACTAAATGTAAATAGTCTAGAAGATAACAGGAACGGATCTAGCTGAACACTGTGAGCAGGACGCACTGCACTAAATGTAAATAGCAGGAACGGATCTAGCTGAACACTGTGAGCAGGACGCACTGCATTAAATGTAAATAGTCTAGATAGAAGATAACAGGAACGGATCTAGCTAAACTGAATACAGTGTATATATATATATGCAACACCTGGGATGCATATATATACACAATACACTGTAAGTGCAGCTAACTGACTGACTGTTCTGCCTAATCTATCTAACTCAAATCAAATGACACTGTCTCTCTCTCTCTCTATCTCTCAGCACACCGGAACACACACTACACAGGGCCGCCGTGCAGGCGGCCTTATATAGTGTGGGGTGTGTACTAAATCCCCTGAGCCATAATTGGCCAAAGCCACCCTGGCTTTGGCCAATTACAGCTCTCTCTACTGACAGCGCTGTGATTGGCCAAGCATGCGGGTCATAGTGCATGCTTGGCCAATCATCAGCCAGCAATGCACTGCGATGCCGCAGTGAATTATGGGCCGTGACGCGCCACACGAATTTAGCGCGAACGGCCCATAACGTTCGCAATTCGGCGAACGATCGAACAGCCGATGTTCGAGTCGAACATGGGTTCGACTCGAACACGAAGCTCATCCCTAATTCTGAGCATGCGTGGCACTTTGTCCGTCAGATTTGTGTACACACGATTGGAATTTCCGACAATGGATTTTGCTCTCCAACTTTGTGTGTCGGAAAATACGATGGAAAATGTCCGATGGAGCCCACACACGGTCGGAATTTCCGACAACACGCTCCGATTGGACATTTTCCATCGGAAAATCTGACCGTGTGTACGGGGCATTACAGTGCGAATGGGGGTGCTTTACATTTTTTTTTTATAATTTTATTTATTTACACTTTTTTTTTTTTTTTCAGTTTATTGCTATAACAAAGGGGCTAACGACCCCTATGTGAAAGCATTGGGCAAGTGATAGGTTTTCTTTATAAAGACATTGGGGGGCTATTAGATCCCCAATGTCTTCCCGGCCCTCCACTGCAGCTAATCAAGTGCAGATTTTGCTTGATTAGCTGCATCCTTGGCTACAGTAGCCAGGGAATGTCAGCTGTCAACCTGTAAGTGACATAATACACATCACTTCCAGGTTCATTAGTCACAGAGGGGATCAGGAAATTAATATTCTTTAGTCTCCTCCTGCTCTCACTGTATGAGCTGTTTTCCTTGGTCCTGGGCTCCCCAGAGGTTTGGGAGCGCCCAGAAATCACTGCAGGTGGTGCCAGTGGGGGGGGGGGGGGGGGGGGGCACACCTACAGAGCCCATAAAAGCAATCAGGAGGCTTTAGAGCAGCACAGATCACTTTTATCTGACAGCATTTCACTGGCTTTTAAGATCAATAACAAGGTGACAAACACAGCAGCAGCCAGGAGATTACTTAAACCCCTTGTGTACCATTCTGTTTGTAAACGTACCTTTGTAGACAAGGGGTTAAGGTCCAAATCACACTTTTGGGTTGGATTTACACAGTCCAGCCTCTTGTCAGTCAGTCTGTGCTGAGCAACCTCCTTCCTTCAGATCTACTTGACCCTTTAATACTTTAGGGAAGTCAATGGCCACCAGTCCATACTCATACTATAAGACATTTCTGCTGCCTATAGTTGATCATTCTCTCCTCCTCAATAAACTCCACTCCCTCAGCCTTCAAGACTACGCTCTTCCTTTGTACTCCTTCTACCTACAGTATCTCATCTCTCTTTTACCGACAACTGCATGTCCTCCTTTCCTCTTTTTCCATAGCGGACCCCCAAGGATCTGTCCTCTGACTCCTAGATTCTATCTACACCTTCTCCTTGGGTTCTCTGATAACCTCCCATGACTTCCAATCCCATCTATATGCTGATAACACCCAAATCTATCTCTCTACTCCTCACCTCATCCATTCAATCACCTCACACACCACTAATTTTCTAACTAACATATAAGTATGGATGTCCCACTGCTTCCTAAAACTCAGTCATTCCAAAACTGAGCTTTAACATGTTTCCTTCCCATAGTCTCTCCTCTGACTTTTCCATCAAGGTCAATAGCACAACAATCGGGCCCTCCCCTAATATCAAAGTGTAATCCTGGAGTCTGACTTCACCTTTCTACTACACATCCTCTACAAAGGTCATTCCATTTTCATTTCATTATGAATACTACCAGACTCATCTGCCTTACCAACCGCTCTGTGTCCACCACCCTCTCTGTCAAACGCTCCACTGGCCATTGCTCAGTGTCCTTCACCCCTCTCAGCCAATCGCTCCAGTGGCCATTGCTCAGTGTCCTCCACCCTTCTTTGCCAGTCCCTTCACTGGCTATTGCTCAGTGTCCTTCAACCTTCTCTGCCAATCCCTCCATTGCCCATTGCTCAGTGCCCTCCGCCCCTCTATGCCAAACGCTCCACTGGCCATTGCTTAGTGTTCTCCACCCCTCTCAGCCAATCACTCCACTGGTCATTGCTTGGTATCCTCCACCCTTCTCTGCCAGTCCCTCCACTGGCCATTGCTCATTGCTCAGTGTCCTTCAACCTTCTCTGCCAATCCCTCCACTGGCCATTGCTCATTGCTCAGTGTCCTTCAACCTTCTCTGCCAATCCCTCCACTGGCCATTGCTCAGTGCCCTCTATCCCTCTCTGCCAATCTCTCCACTGGCTGTTTCTCAGTATCCTCTACCCCTCTCTGGCAATCCCTCCCCTGGCCAATGCTCAGTGTTCTCCTTCTCTGCCAATCCCTCCACTGGCCATAGCTTAGTGTCCACCATCCCTCTCTGCCAATCTCTCCACTGGCCATTGCTCAGTGTCTTACCCCCCTCTCTGCCAATCCCTCTATTATCTTCTGATCACCCAAAAAATAAAATTCTAAATTTTAACAATATACTGTGGAAAGCCATTAAAACTCTGCCCTGAGCTACATCATCATCCTCATCTGCAAATATCACCCAAACCACCCTCTCCTCTCCTACCAAGAGCTCCCCAGTCTATCCAGAGCCTTTCCCATCTTCTGGAGCTCCCTACTGCAATATTTCTGGATATCTTCTATGTTGGCCACCTTTTAGGCGATCCCTGAAAACTCATCTCTTCAAGGAAGCTAAAAATAATTTCTCCGTGGATAATTAGAGTCTGTTTAATTACCCTGTAGAGAGATTCCTGTGGGCATTGTTGGGAATCAGGACAAGGTGTTGCGAGAATACCGAGCTAGTGATGATCAGAGGATTTTACACTGGTGTTGCAAAGCAATGACTTAAAGTGGAACAAAAGTTCTGGGCAAGAAGACCACTGTGTCCTCTGTGTTATGAGACTGTGTCAGGTAAGGCTTGCCCATAGTGAAGATCAGTGGCGGCTAGTGGTATATTTTTTGGGGGGGCAGCAAACAATCCAGGTTCGGTCACAGACATCGTTCAGGGGCAGCCATCACTTCCTCTGGGCGGCGGGTGGCGTCTCCTCCTGGTGCTTCACGGCGGCTTCCTCTGCATCTCCTCCTTCCTCCTCCTCGGCAGCCAATAGGATCAATCCTCCTCTCGGCCAATTGGGTGAAGGGTTTCAGGACCCGCTTACTGATTGGCTGGGAGGAGAATCAGGAAGACAATAGCGAATATTAATCTGCTATTGTCACACAACTGGGTGGGCCTCTGGCCCAAATCATGTGCTCCAAAAAAAAAAACATTGAAATCCATGCGTCTGGAGTCCCGCGTGTAGATTAGGGGGCTGGACGTTTGGATTAGGGGGGCGGCGCCCCTGCAATATGGGCCGCCACTGGTGAAGATGTTGCTCTAGGCGCATACAGATGCGCATGCGTGTAACCGCGAAGGTGTGTGCAGGCATGTGCACGTGCACGCGAGCATCCGTCATTGACAATGGCGCCAAATGGACTGTTTAAACTGGACTGCTGCTCTGGCTCATTGCTGTCTAATTTACGCGTCTGTGTAATCTGCTACCCGTTCCTGTACTCACAGGTGTGCGCAGCCCATTGCATTAAGGTGAGCACCCCAAAGCTCAGACACATATGCCTTTCTCTGCAGCCTCAGCTGCATGGGGCAGTGAATGAATGGGAAGTGCTCTGTGCTGAGTGGCTTCCTGTTCATTCACCTATTGAATCATAGTAACCACCGTTTACTATGCTTCAGTTATGAATGGACACAATGAGTGAGTATGTTCACTGTGTTCATTTAGAAATGAAAGGGGCCGGTAAATGACATATTTACTAGCCCCTTCCCTTGCCCTCCATCCTGAAACATCCCCGCAGCAGCCGGGGGGAGAGGAGGGAAGCCAGCAGCACTGCAAGGCAGAGGGGCTAACATGGGGGAAGTACAGGCAGTAGGGGGAATCGGCACCGCACAGTGAATGGGGTGTGCCCAGGCACACCTGGCAGACCCCCTGCGCATGCCTATGCCTGTACTCAACTCCTTGTTGCTGACCCTGCTTGCCTCTTACCACATTTCATTGCTACTTATCCTGACCTCGTCTTATCTCTGGACCCCGCCTCTGCCTCCTGCTTACCTGATCTGCTCCACCATTGCTGACCTGAACCCTGAATATTCTTCTACCTGATGTTTATGTCTGACCTGACTGTCTGTTCCTGACCCAGCATGCCTGACCCTGCATTCTGCCTTATTCTCCCAGTCAAGCCCCTGTCAGCCTGCTGCTCGCCAGTACAGAACCTGCTGACACCTGCCTGCTACCAGCCCACACAGATTACTGACAAGCTACTCTGTGCTCTTCTGTCACTCTATCAGAGGCCCCTAAGGCAGAGCTGTAAGAGAGGCCTTCTTCATCATATCAGGCTCTACCACAAGCATAGGTGTGCGCAGCCTAATGCATTAGGGTGTGCACCCTTAAGCTCAAACACACATGCATGTGTATGTATCTACATATATATGACTCCGGCACATTGATCTCCCTGCTGGCACAGTGAAAGAGAAAAGGATAAACACTTCTCTTATGGCAGAGCCAGTAAGAGGGAGATCTTTCCCATGTTCTTGATGCTACACAGAATGATAACGCTAATGCGCATGGGGGGATTAGGGTGTGCCTGGGCACACCCGGCACACCCTGTGCGCACGCCTATGACCACAAGGTACGTGACAGACTGAATTCACCTCTAGACTCGCACACGAGGTCTACTTTTTAAAAATAATTACACAGCCATCACAATTAGCCATCGCATTGTGTCTATTATGTTTATTCCTTATGATCGTCAGCTCCATCTAGTGGCCAAAATGTGGTATTTTTCTAAAATACCCCAATCAGAAAAATAAAACACTATGGACACTAGATGGAGCTAACAAACATAGGAAATACACATATTGGAGACAATACTGTGATTGTTTGTGATGGTTGTAATAATGTTTAAGGCAAACTTTTTTGATAAATAGACCCCATTATGTCAGGTTAGGTGTACTTTTTGTTTTATGTGAGCTGCAGCTACAAATTTTTCTAAGGTTGGCTACAATGGATAATGTTCTCACCCTACGCCGCTAAGACTTCTCCAGCCAAAATGAGTTTATCCAATCCAACTCCTAGCGCCTAAAACTCCAGACACTTCCCTGGCGGTGCAGCAAATCCGTCCATAGGATAATACTCCAAGCATTTTCATTGTGCCAAAGATCACAGACGTAACACCGCGCAGAGGGAGACCAACCTCGTGTTTAATTAACCTCGTACTAAAGGAGGCCAGGCCCTGGTGGCGGGAGCCGGACGGTTTCAGATTCCTCAACTTATCTCCAGCGATAAGGAAGGTCTCCAAGGCGGGCGGAGATTATCAAATTCTGAGAGAGACAAGATAGAAATCAGAATCGGCATTAATTTGTGTTTACGACTTCCATGACGCATATTGTGTTCCTCATATTACAGACTCTGATAAATGACATCTCTGGAAACCTTCAAATCCGTTCTTATATCCCACCAGATTTACAAAACAAATGTTTTACCTCCTCCATGATTGGATTATAGGAACGTTAATGATTATAGTTATTGGACGGCGTCCATTGACTTTCCTCCCGCAGCTGAGATCAGGCGATATGTCTGATAGGGCTGTAATGGATATTTGAGTTAAGCTGAGCTCCGGCCCACCCTTCAGTCTTGCACCGTTGTATCGGCTCCTCTTCTATATTGAAATGGCTTACTCTGATTTCACTGCACACTGTGAGCTTCTCACAATGTGCATTAGAAGCTGCAGCAAGTCAGACGTAACCCGCCTTATTTTCTAGCTGAAGGATGTCTGGCATCATCTAGCCCAGGGGTCTCCAAACTTTCTAATCAAAGGCGGACTGGAACGAAGTAAACAACGTCTCCTCTTTGGTATTAGGGGAAGGAATAGTGCCCCATTGTTGGTGTTAGTGGGAGGAATAGTTTTCCACATCATTAGTGTCAGTGGGTGGAATAGTGCCCCATCATTGGTGTCAGTGGGTGCAGTAGTGCCCCATCATTGGTGTCAGTGGGTGGAATAGTGCCCCATCATTGGTGTCATTGGGAAGAATAGTGCCCCATCATTGGTGTCATTGGAAGGAATAGTGCCCTCATCTTTGGTGTCAGTGGGAGCAATAGTGCCCCATCATTGGTGTCAGTGGGAGGAATAGTGCCCCATCATTGATGTCAGTGGGAGGAATTGTGCCCCATCATTGGTGTCATTGGAAGGAATAGTGCCCTCATCATTGGTGTCAGTGGGAGGGATAGTGCCCAATCGTTTGTATCAGTGGGAGGAATAGTGCCCCATCATTGGTGTCAGTGGGAGGAATTGTGCCCCATCATTGGTGTCAGTGGGAGGAATTATGCCCCATCATTGGTGTCAGTGGGAAGAATAGTGCCCCATCATTGGTGTCAGTGGAGGGAATAGTGCATAATTGTTGGTATCAGTGGGAGGAATAGTGCCCAATTCTTGGTATCAGTGGGAGGAATAGTGCCCCATCATTGGTGTCAGTGGTAGGAATAGTGCCCCATCATTGGTGTCAGTGGGAAGAATAGTGCCCCATTGTTGGTGTCAGTGGGAGGAATAGTTCCCCATCATTGGTATCAATGGAAGGAATAGTGCCCCATCATTGGTATCAGTGGGAGGAATAATGCCCCATTGTCAGAGGCAGGAACTATACCCCACTGTTGCTGACAGTGGAGGGAGTAATATCCCAAGGGCTTGATAGGCGAGCAAAGCGAGCAAAGGGCCACATCTAGCCCCCCAGCCACAATTTGGAGACCACTGATCAAACCCCTTCCTTCCCAGCCTGACTGTCTCTTGCCCACCCCTTTCATTTGTTGGATTTCAGTTATTTCACCCATGGAGGCTCAGCATCACACGTGGGGGTTACCTGGGGCAGTCACTGGAATGCTCACCCTTCCAGACTGACACCCACCAATGCATTTTGATATTTGCATATGTCAGGACCTGGATCACCTGCTGGTGGCACTGTTGTTCCTTGGGTGGAGGGTTGTAATTCCATTGTCCACCAGCGGGTGTCTTCCAGCAGCCAGCAGATCCCAGTTATTAGTTTCCACCTGATGTTGGCTGGTGGGAGAGTATTTAGGTCCTCCCTTACTAAGTGCCTCTTGCTCCAGTGTTTTGCTTGTTGCCAGATACTGCTAGCCCTTATCCAGTTCCTGCCCCTGTCCTGTTCGCTGTACCCTGTATTCTGCTGCCTTGTACCTGCTCTCCCCCCCCCCTGTTTTGTTTCCCCTTTCCATCTGCTCCCTGCACCTCCAGTTTTCCCCTGCTTTTCGGTGTTTCCCCTTTGTGTGAATTGTATATAGTTAGTTGCCAGGTTTTCTGTTCTGAGTTTTTTGGTTCACTTGTATTTTTATGTTTGCTGTGTGCTGGTGTTTGGATGGATTTTGTGTTTTACTGTAAATAAATCTCACTTAAATATCCATACTTCCCACTGACATCACCAATTGTGGAAGAGAGTTCCACATCCTTATCGACCCTGAAAGAAATCTCTGCGTGATTTCTCTGATCTGTGTGCCTGCCACAATTAGTAAAAAAAAATAATATCTGGTGATCCTGCCATAAGGGTCCTTGTTCAGACCTTTCCTGTGATGGGGTGACAAAAGTCTTCCATTTCAAATCCAAGGATGGTCTACCATTGTCACTGAGGAAGCTTATATGGAATTAGTGCAGGTTGATTGGAAGTGGCTGAATAAGGCTGGAGAAGATCAGCAGCAGTGGAAAAAATGAAAAACCATATTTTATGAAACTAAAATAACATGGCAATGGTTTATGATACCCAGTGTGGTGATTTACCAGGAGTAGAACATGTTCACATTGCAAAGTAAAAATGTAATTAGCTTAGCAATTCAGGTAAATCTGTGTTGACTTCAATATTCCAAACACAGGCAAAAAAAAAAAAATCAGTTTTTTAATTAATTTTCCTTGCACGTGATTGGATATTCTCTGCAAGGTGAATTTTCACTTTGCTTGACCTCATGTACTAAACCAAGTAAAAAAAAACACTTTGCAATGTTAAGATGCTCTAATCCTTTAGTAAATCCACTCCAGTGCTCTAGCAAACTAAACATCATACAGATGATTAGATTTACTTTAATGAAACTCATTATGACTATGCCAGATGTATTGCCTGATCTCAGCAGCAGGAAAAAAGCCAGTGGACGCCATCCAATAACTATAATCGTAAATGTTCCTGTAATCCAATCATAAGACTTTTGTTTTGCAATCTATGGTAGTGTTTTACATACTGCAAAAATCCTGCTGGTGCATTCTCAAAAACAACCGCAGGATGGCATCCCATCCTTTAGAATCATTCATAACAATCAGCAATGCCAGTAAGTGACACCAGGTGGCGCTGCATACCAAGCTGAAAACCCCCATCTCAAACAGCCTTTTGCTTCTTGCCTGCTGCAAATTAGTTTCTATGCTATAAAATGTAATGCCAGTTTACTAAACTTTCACCAGCACCATCCTGGCAACATCGTGTATGCAACATAAATTAAATAAGTCATAGCAGAGAGTATAATGATTCAGTCATTATTTTATTTTTCATTGTTTTTAATTATTATTTTGTCTATTACATTTTGCAAATACAAAGATCTCAATGTGTCTTCTAGATCTAGACACTTCAACCTAAACAGAAAAGGCCAATGATGTATATAATTTACTTATTCAAAATACTAGTAGACATGTGAGCATAATCCATTTGTAAGGATTTATTGTAAATACACTTTTTTTTACACTAGTAATTGTTGTACCAGTGTATTGTAAATATTAACATCTATCTATCTATCTATTATTATAGTATATTTATTTGTTATAGTATGTTTTATATATATATATATATATATATATATATATATATATATATATATATATATATATATATATATATATATATATATATATATATATATTACATACTATAACAAATAAATATAATATAATAATAGATTTTATTTATAGCGCTCTCTATATATGTCTATCTATCTATCTATCTATCTATCTATCTATCTATCTATCTATCTATCTATCTATCTATGTATATCTATATATAATAAAACCATAGTATAACAAATAAATATAATATCATATATTTAAATTATATGTAGTTTAATGGATATCAGAAATGTCCCCTGTATTATTTACGTGCAGCATTTTGTTCTGTTGCTATCTACAGATTTTATTCAGCAATAGGAATTCTGCAAAAGTGTGTAAGCTCTTCGGTTTTGCTCTCTCCCACCCCATAATGTCCACCCACAGCATGCATATGGCCAGGGAGAAGTGTCCCTCTGCAATTTGCAGGGATCATCTGAACTCCCCTCCACCGCCTGTAACCTGGCTATGTGAAAACAGAAAGTGTTACATTAAATAAACACAAGTATCAGGTTCACTTTAAATGCCCTGAAAACACACTTCCATCTGGGAGTCATTTCGTGCCTAGGCTCCTTTTCTGCCTCGCCTACAAATTCGACCCAATTCAGCGGAAAATTCAACGTGATGTTTCATTTTGTTCCTTCAGCAAGAAAAAAAAAAAAAAGATTATAAAGAATCTATCTATCTATCTATCTATCTATCTATCTATCTATCTATCTATATAGATATATATAGATATATATCTATATATATCATCCTATATCTGTAATTCCCGGGAGTGTTTCCGTTTTAATTCCACTTTGATTACAAAGTTGCAGATTGCAAATGATCATTTTGGACCCCCTCTGTGGCTGCTAAATTCATGAACTCCAATCGGCTTAATTGGGCATTTTTGCAGGTACTTGCTAAAACAAAACATTCCTGTATATTCATTCATTAGCAGCCAGACTATGCTCTCTGATTAACAAATCGAATTACTGCTAATGGAAACATCAAAAGCTCCAATGAAAGGCATTTAATGAAACTCGAATAATAAAAAATCAAAAAAAAAAAATCAAACATCTACTGTATGTGAACGAAACGTCGAGATATATTTAGGGTATTCATTTAATTAAAAAAAAGTATTTAACAATTGAGCTAAAAAAATAGTTTTAAGTGCACTAATGTCAAAACCATGACATCGTAATTACAGTTTTACCATCTACTTTCCAGGGCTATTAAATAATTCAAACTGATACAATTAAAACAATTGTGCAATTCGTAATTATTATTTGGAGTAATTAATGAACTGACTAATGGAGTTAAATTTGTGGAATGTTAATATAGCTCTTAACTCAAGTCGATTTTTAATCATGTAATATATATTTTTAGAGTTTCTGAGATTTTTTTAAAATTTATACTCAATACAATATATATTTTTGGGGGTTCTGAGGAAGGCTGAGTTGGGTAATATATGCTTTAATCGTAAAATATATATATTTTGGAGGTTCTGAGGGAGTCTGTGTTGTTTTAATGTATTCCTTAATTATGCAGTATATATTTTTGGGGTTCTGGGGGAGGCTAAATTGTTTGAATTTATATTTTAATCATGCGGTATACATTTTTGGGGGTTCTGAGCAAGGCTGAGTTGGGTAATATATACCTTAATCATGCAATATATATGTTGGAGGTTCTGGGAAGGCTGTATTGTTTTAATGTATTCGTTATTCATGCAGTGTATATTTTTGGGGTTCTGGGGGAGGCTGTATTGTTTTATTTAATCATGCAGTATATATATTTAGGGTTCTGGGGAGGCTGTATTGTTTTCATTTATTCTTTAATTATACAGTATATCTTTTTGGGGTTCTGGGGGAGGCTGAATTGTTTGAATTTATATTTCAGTCATGCAGTATACATTTTAGGTGTTCTGGGGAGGCTGGATTGTTTGAATTTATACTTTAATCATACAATATATATATATTTTGGAGGTTCTGAGGAAGGCTGAGTTGAGTAATATATACTTTAATCATGCAATATATATTTTGGAGGTTCTGGGGAGGCTGTATTGTTTTAATGTATTCTTTAATCATACAGTATATATTTTGGGGGTTCTGGGGGAAGCGGAATTGTTTGAATTTATACTTTAATCATACAGTATATATTGTTGGGGTTCTGGAGGAGGCTGAATTGTTTACATGTATACTTTAATCATACAATATATATTTTGGGGGATTATGGGAAGGTTCGATTGTTATAATTTGTTCTTTATTCACGCAGTATATATTTTTGGGATTCTGTAAAAGGCTGTATTGTTTTATTTTATGCTTTTAAAAATACAATATTGTGGAAATGGGGGGGAAATGCCCTGGTAAGCCAAGTTGTGCAGAGTTCCCAGGCTGTTCTGAAGTTGCAGGTTGTGTTTGCCCTGTTTTTGGGGGGCTCTGTGGGTTTAATTCTCAGCTCCATCCAGCCAGCTCCGTATTTGGATAAGCAAAGTAAAAAAAAAAAAGGGATTTTGTGTGAGAGTCCTGTGGAAAAGTCTCTGTGAGCTGACTGGCTGCTGGCTCCTCTTCCTTCCCCCTGATTGGCCAGAAGTTGTGGAAGAGGGTGTGGAGGGCTGCCAGTAAAAGCTTAGCTCGCAGAAAAAAGTTTGGAAAAGTTTTCCATAGTTGAGAAAGAAGTCCAGGAGAGCAGAGCTGAGATTTGAGTCACCCCCACCCTCCTCATCCTCCTTCCAGCCCTGGCAGAACCGGTACCGGGAGTGGACCTACCCTGGCCATGAGCTGAGGATGGTGCTGAGCTGAAGGTCCAGGCTGTGATTGTGAGTCCTCCAGCTCCAGGGTGACCCTAGAGCCCCCTCATCCTGCCTTCTCAGATCTCAGCATCGATGATGCAGGCTCGTTACTCCGTGGGTGACCCCAACGGCCTAGGGGTCGTGCCCTACCTGAGCGAGCAGAACTACTACAGAGCGGCGGGCACCTATGGCACCATGCCCACCCCGATGAGCGTCTACCCTGGGCACGAGCAGTACACCTCTGGCATGAGCAGGTCTTATGGACCCTACCACCACCACCAGCCCTCTGCGCCTAAGGACTTGGTCAAGCCACCCTACAGTTACATCGCCCTCATCACAATGGCCATCCAGAACGCCCCGGACAAGAAGATCACCCTGAATGGCATCTACCAGTTCATAATGGACCGCTTTCCCTTTTACCGGGAGAACAAGCAAGGTTGGCAGAACTCCATCCGACACAACCTGTCCCTCAATGAGTGCTTCATCAAGGTGCCCAGAGACGACAAGAAGCCTGGTAAGGGCAGCTATTGGACCCTGGACCCTGATTCCTACAACATGTTTGAGAATGGCAGCTTCTTGAGGAGGAGAAGGAGGTTCAAGAAGAAGGACCCCAACAAGGACAAGGAAAAGGAGCCTGGCAAAGCCCAAGGTGGCATCACCAACCTGGAGGCACCCAAGGAGATCCACCAGGAGAAGAAGATCATCATCAAGAGCGAGTCACCAGAACTTCCACCAGTCATCACCAAGGTGGAGAACCTCAGCCCTGGTGGTGGCAGTGCCATGCAGGATAGCCCAAGGAGTGTAGCCTCTACCCCATCCGTGTCCACCGACAGCTCCATCCCCGACCACCACCCTTCCAGCAATGGTTTGTCAGGCTTCAGCGTGGAGAACATCATGACCATCAGGACTTCGCCCCATGGGGAGCTGAGCCCGGTGCCCTCTGTACCCCATCGGACAGGTATGGTACCTTCTCTGCCCCTGAACTATGCCCAGAGCCAGCCCTCCATCTACAGCCAGGCGTGCGCCCAGGGCATGGACTCCAGTGCCAGCTACCAGTGCAGCATGAGGGCCATGAGCCTGTATACATCAGACAGAACTGGGCACATGTGCGTGCCCACCACCTTGGAAGAGGGCATCTCAGACCACCACAGCGGAGCCTCTTCCCCCCTAAACTCCATGAGTCTTAGCTCCAGCCAGGAAGGGGTCCTATCCTCCAGCCACCACCAACAAGGGGGCACCGCTGGCCAGACACCATCCTGGTACCTCAACCATGGGGCAGAGCTCAACCACCTCTCCGGGCACACCTTCAGCTCCCAACAGCAGACTTTCCCCAGCGTCAGGGAAATGTTCAACTCTCACCGCCTTGGTATTGAGGGTTCAGCCTTGGCAGAGCACCAGGTAGGCAGCAATGCCAGCTGCCAGATCCCCTACAGGTCTGCCCCCTCTATATATCGCCATAGTAGCCCTTACTCATACGACTGCACTAAGTACTGACACCCCTCCATCAATGCCAATGCACCCAAAACTGGCACCATGGAACAATGCAATATCCCCATTACTGCCACCCAGATGGACAGGAGACAATCATGGATCACGTGACTCTACATGGTTATTTTTAAATCTATAACATGAAGAAATTTTAAATATACTTGAACATGGAGAAAAATAAAACATACAAAAATATGGTAGGTTTACCCAAAAATATTAACCAAAAAAGTTATATGGACCAACTTATCTCGACCACCTTGTCTAGAAAATGTTGTGAGGATTATTTAAAACGTTCTCCTTTCTATTCTATAGAACAGCCTGTTATTTAGAAACCTTTTATCCCAAATATTTAAAGTTCAGTTCACTGGATCTTTGTGCTTTTTTTTTTTTTTTTTTTTTTTTACAATTTTTTTTTAAATTGTTATTATTTTCCAAAAATTATCTAAAAATAGCAGTTTATTCAGACTCGTCTATAATAAGTGATATTTCGTCCAGTTTATGCCCTTTTTCTTATTAAAATTAAGAATATAATTTATTTTTTTCCCTCTTGTTGAATTGATGGTTTATTTCTTTTGTCTGTTGCTGTATCTTGAAGTCTGCTGTCCTGAGACTGACCATTCCTGACTGTTTTCGTGTCTTTTTTTTCATTAAATAAACACTTGTTGTGTTACAGCTATCTGTGGGTACAGGTTGTCTGTTTTTATTTTTATTTTTATTTTTATTCTGGTAAACATTTAGCCTTTTTTTATAGTTTGTTAGTAAGTTTTTATTAGTATGTAATCTAAGCACAGAAATATAATTCACATTAGGTTATGATTTGCAAAGTTAAACTGTCACAATTCTATCGATCTATCTATCTATCTATCTATCTAT